>NC_065524.1:3464911-3467561 GCF_006386435.1 Epinephelus moara
GGCCTACTTGTGGTGGCAACCTCCCTCTGGTGTATCAAACTGTTGTACATGAGTAGCTGTGAGAGAGTGAGGGCTGGTTGAGGCATAAATGCAGAGCTGGTCTGGGCTGTTATGTTTAGGCCATACAACACCATGGATACTAGTGCCAAGAGTGAAACTGGCACTGACTCCTCCTGGCAGTGGGCATCAAATGAGCCACTTAAGTTTTGCTTCATCTTGAGCATGTCTTTCCTCACTACGTTAGCAGCTCTGGCTAGATGAACTGCCTTGTTGTAAGCATCATGCTCACATGCTTTCCCCAATGCAGCACCAACATCCTCATTGCACACAGTATTCTGTTCTTGAGTTTGGTGGAGTGTACACGCCCCATCACATGTGTTCCAAGTAGTGCTGCACGATTAATCTAATCGCAATCGCAATCGCGATGTCACGTTTACATAACCACATAAAAGGTTGCGATTTGCGATTTAATGTAAATAAATGTTAACATGTGTGCCCATGAACATAACTACCTCTCCTGTAGTGTGTGGAGTTTGTTGACATTACACCCACAAGCTATCCTGGTGTGTGCAGCATGTATGGTCAGGTGACCACCCGGAGTGCAGCAGTGACCAACATAGACGCTGAAGAAGAGCGTGAGCACGACCATGAACAGGCTGAGCTGGTGGCGAAAAAAACGTCTATTATATGGCGATACTTTGGATTCAGGTACAGTGATGTTGAACAGAAAGACGTGCTGTGTAAAAGTTTAAAAGTTAAAGTTGCCATGTCCCGCGGCAACACGACCAATCTACATCAGCACTTGAGACAGCACAGGGACAAGTACGAAAGATGCATGCGAGAGAAAGCCAAGCCGTGTAACGTTAAAGACAATGAGACAACTGAAAGCCGCCACAGCCTCATAAAACAACATCCAAGCACAGTTATGCATACATTTGTAAGTGTCACGGGGAAATCATGGACTCCATAACAAACTATATAATAACAAATGAAAAACTGAGCAATTTTGCTCGGTTTCGGCCCACTTGACATGCTGCTGTGTTGTGCTATGGCGTGCTGGAAATTTTCATTTACGTGACAACGCCTGAACGCAGCACAGGCTCGCTCTGCTGTAGGTACAGTGCAGTGCTGTGCTGCTGTGTGAGCAGCGTTTGACTGTGCTCAGTCTGTTGATTTTACACACTGTCAATAACAATAACTATGTCAGGTCAGGTCAGTGCCCCCCTAATATAATGTAGGGGTAACACTGAATCAAGCAAAAAGACTCATGATACCATTTTTTTTTTAATTATATTGTAATCGCAACCAAGTTGGAATGTTGATGCATTATGCAAATCATCTCCTGGTTTGCTACAGAAGAAGCATACCTCTGTTGAATGATATTCATGTCCACTGCTATGACGGGTGAACTTGTGGGTTTCTGAATCATCTTCGTGGGGCATTTTCCTCTTTTCAGCCCTCTGAAGTTTTGTTTTGTTGTACTGCAGTCTGCAGGAGTCGTGCCATTTGGCTTCATGAAGCCAAAATGCTGCCTCGATGCCCTGACCCTCATCCAGTTGTGACAGTTTTAGTGTTTTTGGCAGGTAACTGATCTTGTCGAATGCTACAAGATGTAGCATGTTCAGCCATGGTCTTGTATCCTGCACCATCTGTGCCATGTGCTGAATTAGATGGACATTTCAGCATCTTATCTGTGTCTTCCTGACACAGAACACATTTGTTCCAGTTTGTGGCCAGGCGCTGTGTATCTGATGTTTCTGGCATTAGGATTCACCTAGTCTCTATATACTGTAGGCTACAGACTCTACATTCAGTGAATGTAGAGTCTGTAGGCAAACCCCGAAGATCTTGCCTCCGGAAGAAGAGCGGAAGAGCCCTGGTTTCCGGGTGTAGGCTGTTTGTAGTCTGCGTAATATTGACTAATCACGTTTGAGCCGGCTGCAGTTGTTGCCAGGTTAAACGGTCTGTGCGGTGAGCTAACGAGGCGGAACATAATTGGCGTCACCGCAAACTCTGAATCCATCGCAATGGTTCAGCATATTTACTTGTATATAAACGGAAGTCGGAAACGGAAATTCGCCTCCTCCGCCCAAATCAAACCGGAATGCCAAAAAATCGGAGGTTCCGAGAATGGGATTCACCACCTTGAAAAGTATTGCTGTTGTCCCTCAGCTGAAAGCATATAAATAGATTTTAGCCAACAGATTACCAATGTTTTGACCATTATTTTGTCAAAAAATGTAACATTTTCACTGCTGCCTCATAAAGTCTTGCTAGCCAGCTAGCTTTCTAAAGTTAGCCAAATATGTTAGCTAGCTAGCTCAATTGGTAATAAAGATTGAAAAACATGTTGGTAGAATAACCACATTTAATTTAAAATGTTCACGTTTATTATTGAGTATTGAAAAAAAATATATGTGTGGAAGATCATATTTCTCCTGTTTTAGCTTCGCTGCACTGGCTCCCTGTAAAATCCAGAATTTAATTTAAAATCCTACTGTTAACTTATAAAGCTCTAAATGGTCAAGCTCCGTCATATCTTAGAGAGCTCATAGTGCCATATTATCCCAGCAGAACACTGCACTCTGAGAACACAGGGTTACTCGTGGTCCCTAAAGTCTCCAAAAGTAGATCAGGAGCCAGAGCCTTC
>NC_065524.1:3468035-3469253 GCF_006386435.1 Epinephelus moara
GTCATGCGGATTACTGTTAATTTAGTATGCTGATCTGTTCTGTACGACATCTATTGCACGTCTGTCCGTCCTGGAAGAGGGATCCCTCCTCAGTTGCTCTTCCTGAGGTTTCTACCGTTTTTTTTCCCCGTTAAAGGGTTTTTTTTGGGGGAGTTTTTCCTTATCCGCTGCGAGGGTCATAAGGACAGAGGGATGTCGTATGCTGTAAAGCCCTGTGAGGCAAATTGTGATTTGTGATATTGGGCTTTATAAATAAAATTGATTGATTGATTGAAGTGCATATATACAGTACCTTTATTGCTACAATCAAATCTGTGCAGACAAGTCTTGCTGTGGAGAATATTGGATGAGGCACGAGTGACAAGAGCTCCCTCTAATGGATAATTGTAGTAAATAGCAATTACACCACTCTAACAAAGAAATTCAGGATAAATAAAGAATCTGTTTTTTTGTTAGTTAGTTTGTTTGTTTAATATACTCATAAAAAATGCATATAGTTAGGTAGTTTCTGGCATGTTGTAAATAGTACCACTGCATTCCTCATCCTTGAAAATATAGGATTAGCCACCAGAATTAAGATCCTAGGTGGTCTAGAACCTAAGCTACTGGTAAAATAACAACTGGTTGCTGCCATTTTGGAAATGGCCGCCATTGGCGCCATTGGACAGATATGCGATGGCCCTATAGCTAAAAATCTTCCTTAGGGCATGCTCTAACAGGGTGCCAAAGCTCATGTTTTTATCATCAAAAGCATGATGCATTCACATATCTGCTGGACTACTGCTGCTTAGGCTTGTGTGCACTTGGTCTCGACTTGCTCTGACATTGTGCACACCTGAGCAATGATCTCAAGATTGAGGCGGCCGCAGTTTTTAGAACCAGGCGCTGCAGTTTCTTCCCATGGCGAACAGTTTGCGAAGCCAACCATTAGGGTTGGGAATCTCTCTGTGATAGACGATTCGATACGTATCTAGATAGACGGGTTACGATACGATTCAAAAACGATATATTTTTAATACAGAACGAATCGATACGATTCGATACAGTGTAGGAACGATACGATTCGATACGATTCTATGGTTAACATTTGTTGATGTAGACATTAATCATACATTATAAAATAAAGAAGCCAATTCTATAAAAGTGACATTCTTACAGTATTTTCAAATTTGTAAAAGACCACATCCCCAAGCATTGTTGCTGTATGGCACTGGCAAA
>NC_065524.1:3469777-3476020 GCF_006386435.1 Epinephelus moara
TTTGACAGGAATACGTATTTCTGTCTGTGTCTGTGACCCCGCGTTCAACCCACAACCGGCAGGATTCGCCTTTAGTTTCTGCTGCGGCTTGGCTGCTCCCTGGTTTATCCAACCAGCATTAGCTTCTGTTCCTCATCTCCACCGGTCAAGCTGGCGCTGATGTTTACATCCATTATCATTGTCAGTAATGCCTGCTACAGAGCATGCCGCCGGGCCCGCTCTCGCGTTGTTTTCGAGATGCAAACTGTTAAAGCCAGTCAACCGATTGCGAGTCTCGCGATACCCGAATCCATGACTCTACAATCGATTCATCTAAGGATTCATGGCTGATTCGTATCGATTGAGGTGGCTGCTACCGACGTAGCCGTATCTCTCGCTTGTCAAACCGGATATCCGGTCTTATCAGTTAATCGTTCGCAACCCTACCAACCACAGGGTACCAACATTAGCCCCGTTTCCACCAAACACTTTCAGTATGGTACCTTTGGAACCAAAAGTAACCCTTCAGACATGGTACCTAGACCCTGGGTCCGTTTAGTGTTTTCACTGCGATGTGGGCCAGGATATTGTCACTCCCTGCACTGTCCGGCACTCACTGTATTTCCTCATCACCGGTGACACAGAGGGAAGTCTGCATCTCCTTCATCGCCCACAGAAGATTGCAGTGAGAGTCTCTCTTGATGGGAGATTTAAAAATAGCGGCTTTGTGCATGTAGTCCTTCTCAGGCAAGCGCAGGGGTCTTAGTGTTGCTGGAGCCCACGAGAACAATGCTCCGTGATGCTTTTTTTTCTGTCCCAAGTGAGGATTAGAATATATGCAGTTCACATAATCTTTTTGAAATGAATATATATTTCTAAACACTTGAAGATCTAATCATTACTAAAAGTGTATGTCATCCAAGAGAGACAACTAAATGAGAATTAGACAACTAATGGACTAGTCAAAGTTGTCGTATTGAAATTTAAATTGTGCTGATGGATTCACGTCAATAACATGTGCATTGAGTAACATTAGAAGTAAATGTCCCACCTTAAACGTTGCCAGCAGCCGACCCAGTAAATTAAGCAATTTTTTTCTCAGTCTACAGCTGCTGCAAGAGCCAGAAAAGCACCCTTTCATTTTATAGTTACAGTTTAATATATATATATATATATATATATATATATACACGTAGTTAATATATGTGAAATACCTTCAAAACCAGCCCCAACTCAGCCCTGTGCAAAGTGACCCTCCACTATTGACCAGTCAACAGACTGCAGTGTTTCTAGCTCCACCATTTAGTACTAGATCTGTGTGCAAGGTACCCCAACAGAAGGGTGACCAAAAATGGGGAAGGAGCAGGAACAGTTCTATTGGTACCATCCACAACTTTTCACAGTGAAAAGTAAAAAATGCGTACTGAACAGAACTGAACTGAACTATACCTCAAGTGCCTCATGGTGGAGGTGGGGTATAATTAAAACAACTGGAGACTGAAAACAAACTGATAGCCTATATGGCTGCAGGAAACTGTTGGGAAACTGTCCGACTTCACCGCAGCTTTTTGTCACCGCCCCACGCTGCGGCCACCTGCTCTCGTCTACTTTTCAGGCGAGGCGCAGTTCATCTCGAACGAGCCTATTGTCTATGGTCTGTGGATCAAGGCAAGCGCTTCTTCCTACGTGCTCAAAAACGTAGGTGCTGATTGGCCGAAGAGGAGTCCTGTGTATCTGCGCTCGATTGCTCTTCCTTCATCCTTAAACTACCCGGATGTCTGTCACAGTAAATTGAAATTGAATTTTGAGAACTGAATTTGAATTGTGAGAACTGAATGTGAAGATATATAGAAATAAATTCAATTTCAAATTATACTATTCAGATTCAGTTTTTCAATGCAATGATTCAAATTAAACAATACAATTTCAAATTATGTGATTCAAATTCAGTTTTTCAATGCAATTATTCAAGTTTAGAAATTCAAATATAAATGATTCAAATTCAGTTTCTGGTGGCACATATTTCAGCCCATAGTGGGATTATGGCATTGGCTTGCATAAGCTACAGACAACTAGCCATCAGGTACATCTTACTGATGGCAGTTAGAATGCGCAGTGATACTGTGACGAGATCCTGAGACCCATTGTAATGCCATTCATCCACTACCATAACCTCATGTTGCAGCATGATAATGTATGGCCCCATGTTGCAGGAGTCTGTGCACAATTCCTGGAAGCTGAAAACATCCCAGTTCTTGCATGGCCTGTATACTCACCAGACATGTCACCCACTGAGCATGTTGTAGGTGCTCTGGATAGGCCTTTTTTACAGAAGTCATTTTGACATGTCACAGTAGTAACAACATAGGTGTAAATAATTAAATGACTGATGGCTGAATTCCATTTAGCTGCTTTGATTTCAGGATCCTTGTATCTTGCCTGCTTGCTCATGTTTATATTTCTATAGGTAGACTGAGAAATTTTCATGGATGAAAACAGTCTTTCAGTTCGATTTCCTTTCCTTCTTTTCTTTTTGGAACATTGATTTCCCTTTTTTGGGGAAAGACACGACAGTGTACGTTGGTGCCCCAGCAGCATAAACAGTCACTCATTCGGTTTTAGCTGTGTTAAGAGAGGAATCCAGGGACAGATTAAACCATTTTGCACCTTTAAGGGGTGAGAGGAGCCTTGGAGAGCTTCCACAATTTTCAGTTTCAGTCTTTAAACCAATTTATTTAGCCAATTTTAACTTAGTTATGGAACTAATTCAATTGCAAACAAATCCCTTCTACTTTACCCCCACTACGACACCTCTGACTGTGTCGCATCGGCAAGGTTCTCCAATGGTGCCAGGGTGACTGTAATTATGCACTGTGGTGATTTGTAGAGTCCGCACCACTAATTCATCACATTTCTGCAACCCATTGTTGCAGTACAATCCCGATCATTATTATTATTAAGGTTGATCAATGATTCATTCACAGCACACATGTTCAAACCAACTTTATAAAGTGTTTACAGGATAATATTACACAATCACTAATAGGGAGATGAATGCAAATAAAAATAATGATGAAATTTATCTCTCATAATTTTTTTTACAATTTAATTTATAAACACGCCTTTGATTGAAATTTTATAGAACAATGCAGCTTGAAAAAATTACACAATCAGTGAAATTGGCAAACGACCTAAAAACAATGTTTTCTGCCTCTCCTTATCATCTCACCTGCAGATATCTCAGCTAAAACCAAGTGTGCACCTGTTCTGAAGAATGTGTGAGGTGCACATGTTCTCACCGCACATTCTTCCTTTATAAATACCAGTTTATGTGTGGGGAAAGGCGTATGCATGGTTTCTGCTCATACACATTGTTTATGTATCTGGGCCCAGGTCACTTTTACAGGCTTCTCAGAAAGCAGCTTTTTCACCATGATGTCTGCATTAGACCAGGTAACACTGACAGAGTGCTGGATGCCATCATTATGGTGCTACATTCTAATAAGTCACCCTGTGAAAAGTGTCATCAATGGCTTAATTAATTTTAAGAAATTATTTACCGATGCTTTATAGATTAGTTATCAAAAGCTATAAAAAAAAAACAACTTTTGGGTTGCCAGGTTGTGAACAGTTTCTGTAGTTGCTGAGTTATTAATAAAGTCAAGTCATTAAAGGGACAATTCCACCCAAAATCAGAAGTGCATATTTTTCTTGTTACTTGTGCTATTAAACAGTTTAGGTTGTTAGTATGAGTTGCCAAATGTGGGATATATCAACCATAGAGATGTCTGCCTTCTCTCAAACATAATGAATTTCGATGGCACTCGGCTTGTGGTGCTCTAAGCAATGAATTTTCTTTTTGAAAAACTCAAAAGCAGTGTCTTTATAGATATTATGACACTACTCAAGATAATCCACAGACCTTGTTAAATTCAGCTCAGTTCAATTTCAGTTCAATATCACAAGTCACAATTTGCCATCAAAAGGCTTTACAGCATACACCATCCCTCTGTCCGTGGACCCTCATAGTAAACAAGGAAAAAACTCCCCCAAAAAACCCTTAAAGGGGCAATAAGCGAAATCGTTTCACCGCTAGGTTTGCTGTTGTGCACTGCCTGTAGAGCAAAACAAAGTGTGTCATGAGCCACTCCTCCCTCTACCTCTGCTCTCCAACACACTCATGAAGTGGAGCATGAGGAGGAAGCACCGGTTAGCCCCCGCTTTCACTGCAGGCAGATTCACTCGCCACAGGGGCAAGGAAATAAAACCTTCTTTCACTCACTCTTGGTCTCTGCTGTGTTTAGCTATTTCCCTTCTTTCCTGTTAGCGTTAGCACTACTCGGCTGCCACGCTAGCGCTCCAACTCCAACTGAGCCGGGAGCCGGTCTCACGGAGAAGAGTTGAAACGTTAGCATGGCAGCTGATTAGTGCTAACGTCCCCACGCTTCTCCGCCAGGCTCAGTGAGTTGGAGCCGAAAAGCGTGGGGACGTTAGCATTAGCACTATTCGGCTGCCATGCTAACTTTCCGGGAGCCTGCTTCTCGGCTCCAGCGAGCTCTAGCATGGGGACGTTAGCGTTAGCACTAGTCGGCTGCCATGCTAACATTCCAGGAGCCTGCTTAAGCGTGGGGATGTTAGTGTTAGCGCTAGTCGGTTGCCATGCTAACATACCAACTCTTCTCCGTGAGACGGGCTCCTGGCTCACGGAGAAGAGAGGAATGTTAGCGTTAGCTCCCAGAGTTAGCACTAGAGCTACTACGGCTACTGGAGTAGCTTGCAGCTATGGAGCGCTTCTACCAGCTCTTCTAGTCACTGAGCCTCGCCTCCATTTCAGCAAATATATTACATTTATTACAGGTACCATCATCATTGAAGTAGGCAGGGGAATAGCTAAACACAGCCGCCAGGCTGCCCGCCGGGCTACATTTTACAATGCTAATTGCAAATGTTAGCTGGGCTGCCGGGCTACTCACCTAACACAACCGTAACGCCTGACCCATTGCTGGGACAGAGCCGCTAATAACTCAAGCTCCGGACATTAACCCATGCTACGATTGTAACATTAAATTTAATTGAATCGACATAGCGACATGTGCCTAACGTTACTGTAACACTAATTAAAACAGACATTTGACTTTATGTTGTACCTGTCCAGGAGAAGAAGAGCTAGCTCCGAGTCAGATTGTAGCCCCTTTAGCTCTTGCAGTGCTCTCCACCTTGGAAATGCAAGGCCAATGTTAATCCGAGTTCTGTCCCTTTCTTTATCCGACAACTTCTTCGCCAACAACCGTTGTTTCTTTAGAGGTAATGTCAGATCCTGGTCGTCTTCAGGTGGATGTTCCGCTCTCTGCCATTTCATTTCGAAAATACGCGCTGCCATTGCTCACTGGCTATAGCCTTTTATAGGGAGGGAGGGCCAAGGGCTCCGAGAGGAGGAGGAGGAGGGGGAGATTCACATGAACGTACATGAACGCGCAGCCGGACCGGCTTGTAAACAATGGGCTGGAGATCAACACAGAGAGAGGGTGTGTGAGGTCATGCTATACTCCAGATGAAATTACACCTTTAGTTCTTCACGTAGCAATTTTTTAATTCCTTCAATCTAGAAATTATGAATTTTGCTTATTGCTCCTTTAAAGTGCAACTTACAGGTTAAATTTTTTAAAAATATATACATAACCTTGTCTGAAAATTACCATATGAGAAGTTAATTCAGAATTTATTATGGTTTACACGACATAAGGGCACAAATTCAGAGGAAAAAGTGGCTCTTTTTAGCTCCTCTTCTAAAAACGCTTTTTTTCCCAACATCGCCTGATACTAAGTCACGAGAGGAACTCTGCGTCCTTGACCCTGCCTCTGTCCAGTGTAGGTGGTAGTGAGTCTGAGCGGTAGTAAACTTGTGATTTAGTATTTTTTCGGTTGTTTTCAGTGCATTTCACCATTTGTGATTATGCCAAATTATTGTGTTTGTGCAGGTTGCACAAACTCGTCAGGACATCAAGTCCACCGTTTTCCAGACAGAAAAGGAGTGGAATTAGTTTTCGTGCCTGGGTGCGTTTTGTGCAGGTGAAGAGGCGCAATTTCACGGCTTCATCTGTGACCAAAAACGCAGTTCAATCAATCAATCAATTTTATTTATAAAGCCCAATATCACAAATCACAATTTGCCTCACAGGGCTTTACAGCATACGACATCCCTCTGTCCTTATGACCCTCGCAGCGGATAAGGAAAAACTCCCCAAAAAAAAACCTTTAACGGGG
>NC_065524.1:3477193-3497253 GCF_006386435.1 Epinephelus moara
CACTCCAAAAGACCTGAGCCACCTCAGCAGGTAGAGTCTGCTTTGGCCTTTCCTGTACAGTGCTGTTATGTGGTTAGTCCAGTCCAGTTTATTGTTAAGATGAACACCCAGGTACTTATAAGATGTCACCATCTCAATGTCCTTTCCCTAGATGTTCACCGGTGTTGGGGCAGGAGTCTGTGCCTGCGGAAATCCACCACCAGCTCTTTGGTTTTACCCACGTTGATCTGAAGGTGGTTCCTCAGGCACCAGTCCACAAAGTCCTGGTTCAGTTCTCTGTACTCCCTGTCGTTCCCATCTGTGATGAGGCCAACGATGGCAGAGTCGTCAGAGAACTTCTGCAGATGACAGGTGGGGGTGTGGTATGAAAAGTCTGCAGTGTAGAGGGGCTCCCCGTACTGCAGACAACCAAGTCCGATACACAATTCTGGGTCCTGACATACTGCTGCCGGTCCGTGAGGTAGTCCAGGATCCAGGATGTGAGGTGATTAGCCACCCTTATGTGCTCCAGTTTGTCCCTCAGAAGCACAGGCTGTATGGTGTTGAAAGCGCTGGAGAAATCAAAGAACATGCTTCCAGGCTTCTCCAGGTGGGAAAGAGCTCTATGCAGGAGGAAGATGATGGCGTTGTCCACCCCAATGCCAGGCTGGTAGGCAAACTGCAGCGGGTCCATTGAAGGGCCTACTGCTGGGCAGAGACGAGACAGGACCAGGCGCTCCAGAGTCTTCATGAGGTGTGATGTTAATGCCACCGGTCTGAAGCTGCTGAAATCCTTGGGGTGCGGAGTCTTGGGCACAGGTACCACGCAGGATGTCTTCCACAGCTATGGTACTCTCCCCAGCCTCAGGCTCAGGTTGAAGATGGTTTAAACTATCCCGCACAGTTGGTCTGCGCAGGACTTCAGGAGCCTGGAGCTGATGCCGTCTGGACCCGCAGCTTTCCTCGTCTTTATCCTCCTCAGCTGATCTCTCACCTGACAGGTAGTGAAGGACAAGTCCTCCTC
Source organism: Epinephelus moara (assembly GCF_006386435.1). NCBI lineage: Eukaryota > Metazoa > Chordata > Actinopteri > Perciformes > Serranidae > Epinephelus > Epinephelus moara. Next base: position 3,478,197 of record NC_065524.1, read on the forward strand.
AGCTGATCTCTCACCTGACAGGTAGTGAAGGACAAGCTGGAGCAGGGGGGCTGTGTGCTGGGGGTTTGAGGTGATGAGGTGGGGGGAGGAGTGGGGCGTGGTGAGATGTCCGGGGTAGCGCGGGTGGGAGAGGCGTTGAAGTAGTTTGCCAGGAGTGTGGGTGGGAGGGAGGTGAAGGTGAGGATGTGGGGGGGTTGCAGCAGTGATGTCTGGGCCAGGGGAGGGGCAGACTGATCAAATCTATTGAAGAACAGATTCAGATCATTCACCCACTTCTGGTCGCCTCTGGCCTGGGAGTCAGGTTGTTTGTGTCCTGAGATGGTTTTCAGACCTCTCCAGACTCCGCTGACATGCTGCAGCTGTTCCTCCATCTTCTTTTTATATCCTTCTTTTCCCCGCCTGATGTTTCTCCGTAGCTCCTTCTGCACGGCCTTCAGCTCCTCCTTATTTCCAGAGTTAAAAGCTCTCTGCTTCTCCTTCAGGAGAGCTTTTATATCTCGAGTAATCCAGGGTTTGGTGTTGGAGAAGCAGCGTACAGTCCCGGTGGGTACGGTGCTTTCCACACAGAAGTTAATATAATCCGTAATGCATGATGTCATACTGTCAATGTCCTCCCCATGGGAATCACTGAGTACCTCCCACACAGTGGCCTCGAAGCAGTCTTTCAGGGCCTCTTCGGCCTCATCAGACCACCTCTTCACAGTGTGGGTGGTTGCTGGTTCCCTCTGCACCAGAGGTCTGTAGACAGGCAGAAGATGAACCAGGTTGTGATCAGCTTTTCCCAGGGGGGGCAGGGGGGATGAGTGGTACACTGCTACCATTATCACATGAGAAAACTCCCTGGGTAGATAAAATGGTCTCATGCCAACAGCCAGCAGCTCAATGTCCCTGCAGCAATGCTGTTCCTTGATAGTGATGTGCCCAGATTTACACTATCTATCATTCACAAACACAGCCAGCCCTCCTCCTTTCCTCTTACCGCTGTCCGCAGTCCTGTCATATCTGATGAGCTGGAATCCGTCCAGCGCGGCGATCGTGTCCGGTACTTCCGCGTTCAGCCATGTCTCGGTAAACACCAGCACGCTGCTCTGCCAGTATTCCCTCTGATGGCGAGTCAGCGCCGACAGCTCGTCCATCTTGTTGGGGAGCGATGTTACGTTCCCCATGACGACGGACGGGAGGACGGGTTTGTACCGTCGCCGCCGGTGTCGGCGCTGCACTCCGGCGCGACACCCCGTCTCCTTCTCCGCAACTCGCCGGGAATGTCGTGCCTCTCCTCGGGCCGCACCGCGGTGTGTTGTAGCGCTAACAGCTGGTCCCGGGTGTAAACAATGGAGGCACGGCTGGTCGCCGGATCCCCGCACACGATCGTATCCATAGCAAAAAGGGAGAAAGACCGCTATATAGAGAGCGGTCTTTGTCTCCATAACAAAGCAAAACATAAGTGCTAGCTAGCCAAACTTAAAAAAACTCAAAGTGAGAAAGCTTGGTGGTGAGCAGGAGCTGCTGTAACAGGCGTCCGCACTATTGGCGCCATCTTGAAAATAGTTATGTCTGGTCTGACGGTCAGATTGTCCGACCAGTAGCCTACTTTTGTTGCGTTGCTGATCCTCTATGGTACACAAATACAGTATAGCCTAGTATAATCACATATCGGAACAACGGGACGTCGGAACAATGAGAGGTCGGAACAATGCTACGGCACCAGAAAGAACGTCTTCAGCTTCAGTCCAAATTTGATTTATTATCCACAAGTAAAAAACAAAAGCAGGTATTCCTGGCTAAACAACATTATTTCGAGACCGGGTATAAAGCTGGAAGGCTACTACAACATCAGTACGGTGGCCGACAAGGACAAACGCGATGCAAATAGAGAAACGCACTGTAAATAGAGAAACGCACTGCATATGAGAAAACAAATACAACGGGAAAATGCTGCATATACAGAAACGTGCTGCATATACAGAAACGTGCTGCAAATACAGAAACGTGCTGCAAGTACAGAAACGCGCTGCATATGAGAAAACAAATGCAACGGGAAAACGCTGCATATGTGCTGCATATACTAAAATGCGCTGCAAATAAGAAAACAAATGCAAAGGGAAAATACTGCAAATACAGACACGTGCTGCAAATAGAGAAACGCGCTGCATATGAGAAAACAAATGCAATGGGAAAATGCTGTATATACAGAAACGTGCTGCATATACTGAAACGTGCTGCAAATAAAAAAACAAATGCAAAAAGAAAACGCTGCATATTCACTCACACAACGGAAGTGCTCCAGGCCTTTAGGGGCAGTGCTGAGCTTCCACCCGAGAGACAGAAGAAGAAAGTTATGTTTGGAGGGAAGTTGGAGCTGGGAGAGCAACACTAAAAGGTACATATTCTTTTTTATCTTTCTTTCTTTCTTTCTTTCTTTCTTTCTTGTTTTTCACATGTGGCCCTCATCTTTTACTGTATCATGAAAGTGAAGCTGATTTACACAGCTGACGTTAGCGTGCTAGAGACTTTGAGTTCTACACGAGTAGTGTATTCGTAATAGTAACGTTAGCTAACATTACTTTCCGGGACACCCCAGGGATGTGATTGCATTTAACGTTAGTTTATTTTCGACCTCGTCTCCACATATGATTGGTTACTTTATTGATCAGTGACAATCAATAAGGAGGAAGGTGGAGAGAGGTGAAAGGGAGAGCAGAGAACAGAGTAAAACAAAAGACGGTAAATATCTAAGAGTAGCATAAATTAAACACACACATACACAAATGTCATATTCCTCTAATGTAACCTTTCTCTTTATTTAGTGATGATCGCTATTTATGTGATTTTTGATTGAGTTTACTTTATGGATTCACCATATCAATGTCTTTCCAGGCTGCCATGTTTTGCCCTTTCTGTGGCCAATATCACTGTTCGAGTGTTCTGTGGCTCATGTGGCAAAAATGTACAGTTTTTGGCAGAAGCGGAAGACAACAGTAAGTAGACCTAATTGTATGTGTTTGTAGATTGTAGAATAAAGGGTTCAACACACCACAGTTTGGAATACTTATTACTGGCTAGATACAATAATTTTCAATACGGAGGCCTACTTTTCTGAACATTTTTTAATACAGAGGTCATGATTATATTGTAGAATTATTCATTATAGATGCACAGCTCATATCATAAATAATCTGATATTAGTTTTTGGGATATAAAATTAAATATTACCTATTAGTGTTTAGAGCTGAACCGCTGTGAAACACTCATGAAATAATGTTTTCTCTGATTTGCCTGCTGTCTATCAGCGCTGAGCGCCACCTCCTCCCATTCAGTCTGTACCACGGACACAACGCTGCACTGCCCGAGTCCGAGGAAGAGGACAGAAAAGACACTTTTGCTACTCGTAATAAAAACTCCATGGGCTGCAATAATCCAAGATCAGAGGCTCACCGCAATTATAGGAAATATGCACGAGTGGGATAAAAAATGAAGGTGAAAGTGATTACATCCAGCAAGGACTTTCACCCAACTATGATAATGATGATAATAATAAATAACAGCAATGATAATGATAAATAATCTAACACAATACATTCCTAAAAATGAAACAAAAGAGCCTAACATAGGAAACAGATTATCATGACATTTATATTAAAATCCTAAAAACAAGGAAAATCAAATCAAATAAATTCACCATAAAAAAACACTTCCAAGACTTCTATTAAAGTTTTTTTTTTAATGAAAATGAATGTGAATTTTGATATGCTTTACATTTACTTAAAAGGCAAGTTTCAATATTTTGTAAGACAGCCAGGCTGTCATAATTTGTGCATACGCATGGTCTGAGGAAGTTCTAAATTTGTCTGCAGAATACGAACAAATTCAGATAAGAAAATATTGATGAATCCCAGATTTGTGCGTAAAATGTTTGTACGCACGGTTTAAGCACAAATCTGTGCATACGCACTGTTCGTGAATGAGGCCCAATGTGTACAGGGCCACAAGAGACGGTAGATTGCAGCTTAAGGTCTTCTCTGCAGACTGTCCTTGCTGAAAAATGTTGTCTCTTTATCTTTTTCTCCCTTTGTTTGTCAGGGTCAGCATCAGACAGCCCCACAGAAGAGGATCTGATCCGAAAGTATTTCCATGATGGCTACAGCTATGATGAAATTTTGGATTTCCTGGCAACAAATCATAATGTTAAAATGAGCCTTGGCTCACTAAAGAGTAAACTGAAAAATTTGTCATTGTCCAGGCAAAAAAAACCTACTCTCCTCTTGCTACTGTACGTGCTGCCATACAAGAAGAACTGAAGGGACCAGGCGCGCATTATGGCTACCGTTTGATGTGGCAGACATTGTGGCAGAAGTATTATCTGACTGAGAGGGGATGAATTTTGAATGCTATTACATGGAAATGCATCACCTAAAACAATCTACAGCTCTAACTCGAGTCTGTGTACAGGTCTCAATTCTGGATGGATATGTGGTGCCGTTAGTAAAGTGGCTCACGCTGAAAATAACATCAACATTTTGCCACATTTAGCTTCAAACAATGTTTAAAAAAGTGTTGTGAATTTTTTAACGTCACCTTTTACCACATTTACAGCAATATTTGTTAACTTAGAAATATATGAAATAGTTAAATCTATATATTAAATGGCTAAATCTAAATCTAAATGTTAAATCTAAATATTTAATCTAAATCTAAATCTAAATGTTAATTCTAAATGCTAAATCTAAATCTAAATGTTAATTGCTAAATCTAAATGTTCTGGGTGAAACCGAGAATATTTAGCTAATATGCAAATTCACACTGCCGATCCCCGGAAGTACCAAAATAAAAGCTCGAGATGGTCAGACTGTGTTTATAGAATCAAATAACGAATTATAACCAACTTATCAGGGGAAATGAACACTTGAACATACATTAGCGTGATAATAACTACCTAAAATAACAAAAAACATGTTTAGAGAAATTTTATTTGACGTGTACTTTGAGTTGTTAGTGTCCATTCGGAGGGAATCGCCTTGTTGTTAACAAATACTTCCAGGTAGAAAACCAGCAGAGTTAGCCCCGTTAGCGGTGTCTGTAATGACTCATTAACTCTAAACGGTCCGTGAAAAAAATATTTTTTTTCCAGCGGATGTCTTAGTTACAACATGATTGAGCTAGCAAAGCAGTTTTGTGTTGCTATGTGTGGTATTTATTCAGTTTTGGGAAATCACGATGTCTAGAAAGGATCAGTGGCTGCAGCTGACAGGGTCAGCTAACTGTTAACAGCAGCAGCAAAGCTAACATTAGGACATCATCTGTTAAAAGCCTCCCGTTGATGGATACGACATGACACTAGTTACTACTACTAGTTAGCTCAATCATGTTGTAACTAAGACATCCGCTGGAAAAAATATTTTTTTCACGGACCGTTCATTGAGTTAATGAGTCATTACAGACACCGCTGACGGGGCTAACAGCTAACGGTTAGCCCCGCTAATCTACGATAACCATGTTATTAATTACAACGTGCACACAGAAATAGTAATGTTTGTTCAATCATTGTGTTTATAGACTTTACAAACACCAGATTAGTCTAAACGGTGATATAGTGACGTGAAAAATGTGAGATATTCATATATATATGTAGCTAAACTCTGTTGGTTTTCTACCCGGAAGTATTTGTAAACAACAAGGTGATTCCCTCTGAAGGGACACTAACAACTCAAAGTACACGTCAAATAAAACTTCTCTAAAATTTCTCTCTCTCTTTTTGTTATTTTAGGTAGTTATTGTCACACTAATGTATGTTCAAGTGTTCATTTCCCCAGATAAGTTGGTTTTAATTCGTTATTTGATTCTATAAACACAGTCTGACCATCTCAAGCTTTTATTTTGGTACTTCCGGTGACCGGCAGTGTGAATTTGCATATTACCTTATCTCTCAAGACAGATTCTGCAATTTACATTGTAGAATCTGTTGGCAGCCCTGTGTGAAAGATGACTAGAGATGGAGGGGGCGTGGCCGAGACGTGCAGGTGTCTCCAGGAAATGTGTACCTACAGAAACAGCAAGCTCCGCGTCCATAGCGACCGCTCCACCCAAAACGCTTCGTCAACGTGACATTTTTTTTTTTTTCCAGCAGATGTCTGAGTTACAACATGATTGAGTTAACTGGAGTAGTTTCATGTCGTATCAACAACGGGAGGCTTTTAACAGATGATGTCCTGCTTTGCTGTCACTGTCAGCTGCAGCCGCTGATGCTTTCTAGACATCGTGATTTCCCATAACTGAATAAATACCACACATAGCAACATAATACTGCTTTGCTAGCTCAATCATGTTGTAACCAAGATATCCGCTGGAAAAAATATTTTATTCACGGACCGTTTATTGAGTTACTACCTTATTTTTATACAGTCTATGGTTATTACAGACACCGCTAACGGCTAACGTTAACAGCTAACGGTTAGCCCAGCTAATCTACGATGTTATTATTGTTATTATTTACAAAATGTGCACACAGAAATAGTAACGTTTGTTCAGTCATTGTGTTTATAGACTTAACAAACATCAGATTAGTCTACACGGTGATATAGTAACGTGAAAAATGTGATATATAGCTAAACTCTGCTGGTTTTCTACCCGAAGTATTTGTAAACAACACAGCGATTCCCTGGGAGCACCGCCGGAAGTGAAGGGCGTGAGCAATCGCCGAGGCCCCTGCACTTCCGTTAGTCGAAAAACTCCGGGCTGTGCCTCCAGAGGTAAAGGAAGAAAAAAAAAACGTTTTTTTTGTTTTTTTTTAACCGATGGATTTCCAGATTGCATATTACCTAAATATTTAGTTTCACCCAGAACGTTTAGATTTAACATTTAGATTTAGATTTAATATTTAGATTTAACATTTAGATTTAGATTTAGATTTAACATTTAGATTTAGATTTAACATTTAGATTTAACATTTAGATTTAGATTTAGCATTTAGATTTAGATTTAATATTTAGATTTAGATTTAGCATTTAGATTTAACATTTAGATTTAGATTTAATATTTAGATTTAACATTTAGGTGCCACATTTTATATTTAGATTTAACTATTTAATATATTTCTAAGTTAACAAATATTGCTGTAAATGTGGTAAAAGGTGATGTTAAAAAATTCACTCTTTTAAACATTGTTTGAAGCTAAATGTTGCAATGTTGATATTATTTTCAGCGTGAGCCACTTTACAAACGGCACCCCATAGATGGACCTGATGAATGACCTGAGGGAGAGACATCTCTTCAGTGGCAGTCATGAGCACACATGCCTAGTGCGGTTTGTGTTCATGGGCGTGCTGCAGGGGGACCTTGATGAATGCAGGGAAAAATGGAACACACATACCATCAGACCTGTTAAACAGTCTCGTCATCATTTCTTTATTCACACTCCTGTTAAAATCATGTACAACGTACTCATTTGTGTAGTTATTATGTTATGTGAAATGGGACACCCTAGGAAGCTTAAAAAGCTTTTTAAGAGGGGCCCAGGCACAAAATAAATACATGTGACAATAACAACCCCCCCCCCCACACACACACACACACACACACACACACAAAACAAAAACAGAGAAATACATTTTTGCATATATACACATACATATACACAAAGCACTCTCAACCATATACACACATACAAGAGATACCCTAACCTAAGGCTAACCTAACCTAAGCCCTAATCCTAACAAGGTCCAAGTGGTCACGTCACCAGCAGTCCAAGAAGAATTAAGCTACATGTAAGAAAAGAGATTGCCATATCAAAATCAAGACTGAGAGTATTTCAACAACAGATGCCTCCTTAGTCTATTTTTAAAAACAAGTATAGATGGGGACATTTGCAAGTCTTTATCAAGATTGTTCCATACCTGTGGACCTTTACAAACAATACTGAGGCTGGTACATTTAAGTTTCCGTTTTTTTCCCCTAATAAAATGCTTCTTCCTAGTCTGATATGAATGCGGAGGAAAGGAAATTGGAATCAGGTCACAAAGTCTTTCGTTGAGCTTATTAACAACACAAAACATAGTACAAGCATTATGAAAAGTATTAAGTTCTGTAATTTTCAGAAGGCCATAACGATGAAAGAGCGGGTCAGAAGGAGCATCAAATTTAGACCAAGACATGGCACGAATGATTTTCTTCTGCAGAATTATTAATTTTCCTAGGTGGCTGGGAAATGTATTGCTCCAAATAATATTGCAATAATTAAGATGAGGCTCAAATAATGACCGATATAATGTTACGAGTGCTTCACCAGGTAAGAAATGCCTTAACTTAAAAAATAATCCAACATATTTTGATAATTTCTTAGTTAATACATCAATATGGCCCCTGAAATTTACGAACTCGTCCATATGAACTCCCAGGAATCTAGTGGACTTCACTCTCTCAATAGGACTGTCATTTATTTTAATATCAATAAGTTCAAGGTTGCTCCGGTTTCTGTTTGATCAGAAAATTAAAAAGTTTGTCTTGTTTATATTTAGAGATAATTTATTGCATTTTAACCATGTATCAACCTTGATCAGTTCATCATTGAGATTCATTTACAGATCATTTATGTTCTTGTGCGATAAAAATAAATTAGTATCATCTGCGAACATTTGTGTAGAATGTTAGAACAATGTATAAAATCATTTATATATAAAATAAAGAGGAGTGGTCCTAGGATAGATCCCTGGGGGACACCATATTCTACTGTTCTACATTCAGATTTGTGATTTGACATAGAGACATATTGTTTTCTCCCAAACATGTAGCTACGAAACCAGCTGAGTGCAGTACCTCTGACACCATAATATTGAAGCTTATTTAAAAGAATATCAAAATCAATCGTGTGAAAAGCCTAACTCGCCTTTATCAATACAATCATACATTTTTTTCAAGAGATTCAGAATCGCCATAGAGGTGGACCTCTCTTTCCTAAAGCCATACTGTTGTGGAGATAGGATTTTAAATTTTTCTAAAAAGTCACTCAGTCTACTATAGACAACTCTCTCCAGTACCTTGGAGAAGACAGGTAAAATAGATATAGGTCTATAATTATGTAAGTCATTTTTATCCCCCGACTTAAACACTGGTTCAATTCTTGCAATTTTTGTCATATCAGGCACAACTCCACAGAGTAAGGAGAGATTGATAGAGTAGACTAGCAGCTCCAAAATTTCACTTATAATAGCTTTAAGAATTTTACTACAAATGTTATCTACACCAGCTGTGTGCGAGCTCTTCATTTTCATAACAATTTTCATCATTCGTCTCTATCAGTTGGCCTAAGGAAAAGAGAGTTCAAATAATTGCCTTTAAGATATTGTCTAAATGTGGCATGGTGTGGTTGATTAATCTTTTGAGAGAGGTTTTTTCCAATAGAAACAAAATGATCATTAAATTTATTGGCGAGTTCATCATTGTTGATGGCATTTCCAGTGATATTTTCAATATTTTTGGAGTTTCCTTGATTTTGGTATCAGGGAGAATAGTATTTTTATGCTTACGACACAGGATTTCATTTAGTACCTGCCAGGATTTCTTTTGGTCACCCCGATACACTTTAATGCGTTCAGTGTAGTACCATCGCTTACTCATGCGAATTACTTGTGTGAGCTTATTTCTATACTTTGTATATGTTTCTTTATTTGCATCACTAGGGTTTTTAACAAATCGTTTGTATAATTTATTCTTTTTATTGATAGATTTTAAAATACCCTTTGTAAGCCAGTTTAATGTTTAATGGCACTTTGCTTTATGAGTCTTTCCGGTATAGTACAATCCATAGAATCAGTGATTTTATTAATTAATACATTATATGCAGTATTCGGGTCCTTACAATTATAGACAGAATCCCACGTTTTAGTTTGCAGGTTTGCACATAGTTTTTGTAAAGATTTTTCATTTAAGACCTTAACTTTAGTTTTGGTGGGGGGAATCATCAACTTTCTTAACAAGATCAGTGAATAAAACAATAGGGTAATGATCTGTTAGATCTGAGAATATTATACCAGAATCTATACAAGCTTTGTGAGAATTTGTGAAGATATTGTCGATTATTGTCCTGCTAGACTCTGTAACTCTAGTGAATGTGTTGATTGTAGGAAAAAATGAAAAGGAATGTAAAATATTAATAAAGTCATTTGTCATAGTATCATCCTTAACGAGGTCTATGTTAAAGTCCCCGAGAATGAAACATGTTTTATTTGTTTTGTTTATGCGATATAAAAGTTTTTCTAAATTAATTTTGAAGATGTCAATATCAGAGTCTGGTGGCCTGTAAATTACTCCAACTATAATGTTTTTACTACTTTTTACATCTATCTCTATGAAAAGAGAATCAGAGTGACCATCGGCAATAATAAATTCATCACAAATGCTAACTGAGAGATCAGAGGCTGCATACAAACAGACTCCTCCTCCTGATCTACCAGATCTATTTTTATTGTATAATTTATATCCATCAAGATTAAGGATATCCATATAAGATCCTTCATTTAGCCAGGTTTCGCTGCAGCCAATGACATTAAAGCTCTGGTCTATACTTGTTAAGAGGGAAACTAGGTCATCATGATGCTTGTTTAGACTCCTAATGTTAAGGTGCAACAATGAAAAATTATTATTATGATTTAAGTGTTTCATCTGGTCTGGCAAAAATTGCCTACAATTTAGCTTCCCATCATTGTAGAGGCAAAGCTGTTCAAACTCATCATAATCTACAGTACAATCTAGATCATTTGATCCCATACAATGTAAACTTGAGACAATAATTCAATGTTGGGTGACTGATGAAAAGAACTAAGACCAAAATACAAGACCTCATGTTACTTCCTATTACTCTACTAAAAACTAATCTAAGTTCCATTTCCTAACTACTTCTACAGAGAATAAAAACAGATATTTAAGAATCAATTCAATGTCCAGTACAAGTACAAGGGCCAGAGAAATCTTCCAAACACTGCTTAAATCCAGCAAACAACAGCATAATACTGTAGTCTATGTGATCAGGTAGTTCAGATGATGCACAACTTACTGGCGTCAGATAGTCTACTGATAACGTGCAGTTTTCTCTTTTGTGTCAGCAGGTGAATGCGCCCATCTCGAGTCCAACTGGCAGCCAATTTATTCCTGTGTTTTTCCCGGAGATCAGCAAACAGTTTCACTCTCTTGGTTGTTAAGTTCTCCAAAATATGCATTTTAGAGTCCTTTAATGCTTTTTTCGCCTTGAAAACGTTGTCCCGAACATGATATTTGGTGAACTTGACAATAATGCCCCTCGGTTTAGCCTTCGGGTTTTCAGGCTTTTGACCAAGGCGGTGGCTCCTGTCAATCTCCGTAGGCTGCACCTCTATCTTGAGATTGGTCTTAAAAATGTCACAAACGACTTTGGTTGTATCCTCATCTCTCTTTTCAGGTACACCAAAGACAATAAGGCAATTTCGTCGAGAGTACTGTTCTTGTTCATCGAGGTTATCAATCAAATCATCATACTTATGTTGCAGTTCACATAGTTTATCAGCCGTGTCTTTTAGTTCATACTGTATGGTTTCCTTTACCGTCTCCGTGCTAGACTCTGCGATGGCCTTTTTAACAGGTTCGATGAGGGAATCCATCAATATTTTGCTGATTTTGTTGACAAAATTGGTGTCCAGAAATAGGATGTCCATCTGCTTGCTTATTATATCTTTGATATCAACTCTGGAGAGCTGATCATCCACAGTGTTTGTAGTGGTGTCACCTTCCTTTGTCGGCATGATGGTAGTTTTACTGCCAACAGTGACACGGTGGGAGTCCCGTTTCTGTCCGATGGACTGACACTTTAATGGTCAGTTTTGGCGATACAGATGTTCCGGACACCAAAAACACAAAAATTAGTAAGCAAGCAGTAGAAGATCACTATAAAAAGTACATTGTTTGCTGGTCGACTGGAGCACGTTTAGTTACTCCCGTCTGATCCGGGGAGGATCCAAGATGGCGGAGTGAGTGGCAGCACCGTGCAGGCTCTGGTAAAAAGTTTTGTTTTAAGGCCTTGAATTGTGAACTAAGTTTGCAATAACCCGACAAATTCAAAGGCACAACACGTAGTACCTAAGTACATCGATAAAAAATAACAAAAAACAGTCAAACCTTGGTACATTTGAAACGACCTGCTGGTAAAATGACTGATCACGATTACGACCTGAGGGCTCTCCGTGAGGCGTGTGATGACGGCGACATCGAAGAAATTGAAGTGGATCAAGCGACTCCCAAGGAACAGAGAATAAATTTGACCCACACGCCAATAAAAGGCCCGAACCCCAAGAAGATGAAACCGCATAAAGAAAGGGAGGATGAAAGCACCAGTGCTGCAATTCTTCATGCAGTGCAAACTTTAACCCGAAAGATGGACGAACAGACTGAACTTTTAAAAAGTTTTGACAGGCGTATCGAAGCCAATACAACGGCAACAAGGGAAAACAAAGAGGAGATCGGTGTGCTTAAAAAAAAAGTAAGTGATCTCCAGAAAGAAAACAACCAGCTGAAAAATGCATGTGCGGAGCAAGCCCGCTACAAACGAAGATGGAACTTGAGATTGACTGGTCTTCCAGAAAAGGAGGGAGAAGATACCAGAGAGACGGTTATTGGAATACTTACCAGAGTTGTACCGCTGTCGGTGGAGTGGCTGCGGCAGTCCGTGGATACGGTCCATCGCCTAGGAAGAAAGGACAATCCTGCTACCTCCAACGGTGCCCATCGGGCAATCATAATCCAATTTGGGATGAGAACTGTTCGGGATGAAGTCTGGAAAAAGTCGAGAGATGCGAGGGTCTGCAGCGAGATGCACATACGCTTTCGTGAAGATTTTTCCAAAGAGGACCGGGAGGCTCGCAATAAACTGTGGCCGCTGGTACAGGACGCCAGAAGACGGGGAAAGAGAGCCTTCCTGAAGGAAGGATACGCGTTAATTGACAACAAAAGAGTGGACCCTGAATAAACATGCTGTCAAGGCTTTTGTGCTCCAAGCAGGTATCTTTAAGTGGTTTTGGTTCTATGGTTTTTTAATATAAGCCTTAAAGGGTTATTGCACTTTATGTGAAGGTTAAGGTTTTTTGTTTACTCATTCCTGCGCATCACTAGGAAATTGCGCATTTCTTCAAAGGTTAGGCTATTTACTAGTCTTGTATGTTTTCTTTTTTATCTTTAAATGCTAGGGGGTTGAGAGAAAATGTGAAACGTAAGGCTATTTTTCTTTTTTGTAAGGAGCAAAAGGCTAATTGTATTTTTTTGCAAGAAACCCATTCAGTTGAGGCAGACACGAAATTTTGGAAACTGCAATGGGGAGACTCTATTTTCTGTAGTCATGGAACATCGCACTCTGCTGGAGTTATGATTTTGTTCAACAGATTCTCTGGAAAGGTAATAGACCATAGAAGTGATTTAAAGGGACACTGGCTAATGGTGGCTTTAGAGATAAATGGTATAAACTATGTTTTGGTATGTGTATATGGGTATAACCAAATTGTGCAGAACAAAAAATTCTTTTTGGCTCTGAGTAAACTGATAGAAGAATGGAAAGTGTCATATACAACTGATAAAATAATAGTTGGAGGAGATTTTAATTTGGCACCAGATCTCTGGTTGGATCGTCTTCCGTCAAAGGGTCAGTTTCATAATTATAATGCTACTATTATTGATTTTGTTACAAAAACCAACTTGACTGACTACTGGAGAATGAAAAATCCTATTACTACACAATATACTTGGTTTAATGCATCAAATAATGGCCAATGCTCAAGAATAGATTATTGGTTAATCTCAGTTTGTTTAGTTAATGATGTCTCCAAGTGTGAAATCTCAGCATCACCTTTAACTGATCATTGTGTCATCTTGCTGTGTCTCTCTTTATCGAAAAATGTGTCTATTCACAATTCTATCTGGAAATTCAATAATATTCTTTTGGAAAATACAGATTTTTGCAAAGAGGTCAAACAGCTTATTGAAGAAATTGTTATACTGGAAATGTCAGCCTCAAGTAAGTGGGAATGGTTTAAATTTAAAATTAGACAGGCTCCAGTTAAGATAAGTAAAGTGTCCTCTAACATTAAGAAACAGAAACAGCAAAATATTACAAAAGAAATTAACAAATTATGTTGTAGAACTGATTTAACAATGGAGGAACATGTTAAATTGAACAGTCTTCAATCTCAACTAGATAATATGTATTTGGATAAGGCAAAGGGAGCATTTATTCGTTCAAGAGCTCGTTGGATTGAAGAAGGGGAAAAAAATTCATCCTATTTTTTTAATTTGGAAAAACAAAGACAGACAAAAAAGAAAATTCATAGGTTGCTTATTAATGATGTTATTAATGAAGATCAGGACCAAGTAAATGAGGAAATTAAAGTTTTTTATAGCAATCTGTATAAATCCAATTTTTCTAAGGAAAACTGTCTTCAGTTATTAAATAAAATTAGAGAACAAAAAAAGAATATGGATGATGATTTCAAAAAATATATGGAGGATGTGCTTGAAATTGAAGAGCTAGACAGAGCAGTTATGCAGATGGCTAATGGGAAGTCACCAGGACTAGATGGTCTAACCGTCGAGTTCTATAAATTTTTTTGGAAAGATATTAGACAGTTGCTCTACAATGCCTACACAGAATGTATTTCAACTAACAATCTTTCTCCCACAATGAAACAGGGTCTTATCTCTCTAATCCCAAAACCAAACAAAGATGTACTTTTATTGGATAACTGGAGACCGATAACCTTGTTGTGTAACGATTACAAATTATTGGCACATGTTTATGCAAACCGATTAAATGAGGGTTTAAAGCAAATAATAGATGAATGTCAGTCAGCCTTTATGAAAGGTAGAAGTATACACAATCATACCAGGTTGATATTAGATATGTTAGATTATAAAGACCTTATTGATACTGATAGTTTGGTGCTATTTCTTGATTTTTATAAGGCTTTTGACACCGTGGAACATTGTTTTTTATTAGAAGCATTGCACTTTATAGGTTTTGGTAAAAAGTTTTGTAATATTATTAAGATGTTTTATACCGACATTTATAGTTCTGTTTCATTAAACCCTGGAATGACCCCGAGGTTCAAGGTGCTACGTGGTATTCGTCAAGGCTGCCCAATCTCCCCGAAATTGTTTATTTTGACCACTCATCTGTTAACAATGCTCATTAAGAACAATCCGGAAATAGAAGGTATTACAGTATTCGATAAGGAATTTAAAATAAGTCAGTTCGCGGATGACACAGCCATCTTTTTAAAAGATAAATATATGGATGAGAAAGCTCTTAATAATATTTCTATTTTTTCCAAAGCGTCAGGGCTATCTTTAAATATCAAGAAATGTGAATTACTTCCCATTCATACATGTACAGATCCCAGTATTGCTTCAATTAAAGTTGCATCTGAAGTAAAATATCTTGGAATAATGATATCTAAAAATGTTTTCAGAAGAGAAGACGTGAATATAGCTAATCGCTTAACAGATATGAAGAGATCTCTAAGTCGCTGGCTAACCAGAGATCTTACAATCTTTGGTAGAGTAATTTTATCAAAAGCAGAAGGTATCTCAAAATTAATTTATCCATGTCACTCCCTGTATGTCTCTTCAAATAATATTAAGAAAGCCAATTCTATTATTTTTCAGTTTTTATGGAAAAATAAAACCCATTATATTAAAAGATCACAGTTAGTGAAAGAATATGAGAATGGGGGTATTAAAGCTTTAGAATTTGATTCAATGGTTGGAACTCTCAAGATTAAATGGCTGAAAACATATTTGTCTCAGCCAGAGTCCATGTGGTTTCATATTCCGAGATCCTTGTTTAAAAAAATAGGAGGGCTTGAATTCCTTTTAAAATGTGATTTTGAGGTGTATAAGGTTCCTATTAAGCTATCTAATTTCCACAAGCAGATCCTTCAATACTGGAAAATGATATTTACTCATAATTTTTCCCCTCATGGATCTATTTTATGGAATAACAGAGTGATCACAGTAAACAGGAAATCGATATTCAGAAGAGATTGGTATGAGAAAGGCATTTTGTTCGTAAAGGATGTAATGGATTCTGATGGAGGTTTTTTGGACTACAGGACTTGGTTAGAAAAATATGAAATAAATTGTTCTCAGAGAGAGTATAATAGGATTTGTAAAGCAATCCCCTTACCACTGATTCAACTAATCCGGAATACCCTAATGTATTCTAATGTTAAATTCGTACTACCAAAAGTGATGATTAATGATTGTAACTTAAATGATAACAAATGTAACAACAAATTGATTAGCGCTGCTTTGAAATCGATAGTATTTTATGATTACAACAGAGGATTTAAAGAACAAGTGACTGATAAGGTAACTGCGTCTATGATGGAAAAAGCACACTCTAAATATATTAAATGGCCTATTTCCCCAAAGATTAAAGAAACTCATTTTAAGATACTCAATAAAGTATACCCTGTTGAAGAATTTCTAAAAAAAAGATTTAAATTTGAAGTTGACCCCTGTACCTTTTGTAATACAACAGATGAAACACTAGAACATATGTTTTTCTCATGCCCTGTGTCCAGAAAATTTTGGTCAGAAATAAGAAATTGGTTATTACTTAAAATAAATGACATTCCAGAATTTGATATTTCTCATATATTCCTTTACATAGATAATTTGAAATCTAATATCTCTGATATGATAAATATGATCATTCTAATGGGTAAATATCATATTCATTGTAGTAAATGGAGAAATAGCAAACCCTCCTTTGACTGGTTTATTAATGATTTCAAATTATTTTTCCTATCTCTTAAAAAACTGTACTCCAGCAAAATAGCCAGAAAGATCTGTGGAGATATATCTCGTTTCTTGCTTATTTGATTTATGCCTTAGACTTTGCTCCTCTCTAGGGTCTTTGTTATTTTAATTGTATGCCTGGTGATCTATAAAATGATGTGCTACTGTTTTTGTTGTACTTGCACTTTATAAAAACCCCAGTTTTGTTTTTGTTTGTTTTTTTTTATTTGTATTTTTTCTTTGCGACTCTTTTGCAATTTCACAACTTTTCACTGTACAAAAATGTATAGTCCTTACGAGAACATGTATGTTTCTCTATGTTTTTTGTTCTATTGTGTGTTCAATAAAAAAAATTAATAAATAAATAAACCTTTACGAAAAAAAAAAAAAAAAAAAAAAAATAGTTACTCCCGTCTCGCCCTGATGACGTCATCATCTGGCAAACCAAATGTCATGTACAACCTGCCTCACAGGTTTGTTTCTATCTTTTTTTTTTTTTTTTTTTTTTTAACATTTTTATAAGATTTACTTTTAAAAATGCAATTAAATTCTTGTCTGTGGAGTAGCTTTTAAAGATTCTGTCATAATCTATTTTTCAAGAAGATAGTCTCTCCAGAATCCCAGTGCTCTGGTTTCTTCCTGTCGTCTTGTGCTGCCTTTTTCACTGAGCTGGACCTCAAAGTGTTGTTCCAGTGTTGCAGATGACAGCTGTTCCTCACTTGAGCACATAAAGGCCCTGAATATGGATGCATGCTGCTCCAAGGCATGAATGACATCCAGTGTTGAACACCCATCCCTGAATCTAGAATACATTTAGAGCAATCATTGCATCTAAGATGCTAACAACAATGGCAGCATCTTAAAGGAGCAGGCCAACCAATCATACATTACCCTAATTTGATTATCCACCCAACGTAAAATCATTCAGCATTAACATGCAGTTAAATGAAAATCCAACAATTTCCATATTTTTATTATTATTATTACCACCAATCTGTAGTGTCAAGTAATCTTGCATGTTTACCCCTTTGACAAAGACAAAGATGATATATTAAATTATGTCAATAACTTGAGTTAAGCAAACTCTACTGAAAATGAAATTCTTTTTAAAAAAAATACAGGATTGTCAAGTGACGAATCCACCTCTCAGATACAACTGCACTCCTGTAAAGCCTCAAGCACCTTGGTATTACAACTGGTCACAGCATGCTTGCTTTTTTCAATATAAAATTCACACACATACTGCAGGTGTCAGAGTTAGCTACCTGCAGGCTTTAAGTTGTAAGCATCTAGGTTTAATGAGATACAGGAAAGCTTCAATACATGTGTCAAACTGCTTTAAAGGAGTACTTTACCCAAAAATTAAAATTCAGATCATCATTTCCTTTATTAACCTTTTTGAGACCTGCCAACTGTGCATTCTATGAGGTTGTCCTTATTTTCTGAACCCTTAGAGAAACATCCACTCTTCATTCATCATAACATCGCTTTAGCATTTCAATTATGTTTGACTTGAATAGAACGAATTAACATCTTCAACTTAGGAAAAATTATGCAGACACGTCACCTTTGTATTGAGAAGTGATTGCGGTAAAAGAAGTACCACTGCATGAAGTCCTTTATGATGTTCTTTTTGGCATCCACTCTGTCAGGTTACTGAAAGCAACCTGCAGTCTGCAACAAGCTGGAATGTCTGTTAATTGATGCATGTAGTTCATCCAGTGTAGCTGCGTTGGATATCTAGGGAAGACAATAATCACTATAAACATAAAACAATATGATGGCAAACTCCCATATGAAGAAGTAAGAAAATAATTTAAAATTTAAAAACTCCCCCAAAAAAACCCTTTAACGGGTTCAATGCTTCCTTTCAGATCTCCTTTAGCATAGGATACATCGGACCTTCCTAAGCGATAGGAAAGGAGATAATTCCATCCCACAAGTCATTGCGGTGGCAATATTTACGCACCATTCACAAACTCAAATTATTAGGAAAGAAAAAGATCAACATGACCGAGAAAGGAAGGAGATCACCATCTAAGTTACCGCTGTTTATGAAGCATTATACATCTCATGCCATAACTTGTTCATATATATTTTTTCAACTTTCAACATTATGTTAAACTTAGATGCGAACTATGAACGTTTCGCTACTATTGGTGTAGGCTACCCTCCGTCCACAGCTTTGTTTAACTTATTTTATAACAGGATAAACAAATATACAAATATACAATGCATCATTTTAATTTTC
>NC_065524.1:3499139-3506953 GCF_006386435.1 Epinephelus moara
AAATCACAGCATCCGCGGTGAGAGGACACGGAATTGTGTGCGCTTTTACGCACGCGGGTGTAGGTGATCACGGATATTTGATGTGGGAAAGATATAGCCAGATGTATTACCTGTTTTAGATACGTGGCTGTCTGTCTGTCCGTCCGTCTGTCCGTAGCACGAGTCATGTGCACCACTTCACCACCGACCCGTGCGTAAAAGCGCAAACAGTCCCTGAAGGAGGGACAGCCATGAGGCAATGAATGAGGAAATAATCGCCCAGACGTTTAATCGGACCGGCGTTTAATACGCAAAATGGGGTCAAACCCCCAGCGGCTATTAGGTGACATTTGGAAATATACGGTAACTCACTCAAAACTCGCGGAGGAGCGAAGTGGCGAACAATTTGATTCAATAACACTCGTATTCACTGATGAGCATGTTATTGACCTATTTAAGTGCAATACAATGAAAACAACCAGCCAGTGCGCCTCGAGTAATGACTACAGAACCTCTCTCTTTTTTTTTCCTCCCGATTCCAAGGTATGGCAGCTGCCATACCTCGCCATACCTGAATGACGCCTATGGACACATAATATTGATCTAACAATAAAGGCCAAACACAAGTTAATTACTGGATGTGGTCTAATTTCTACTCCAATTGCCCATTTGAAGAAGAAAATGGAAAAAGTACGTGGATTTCCATTATTTTTTTATTCACAGGAAAAACAAAATAATGGATTTAATATCTGTTTATCCTGTTATAAAACAAACAAGTTGAACACAGTTGTGGACGGAGGGGTCACGCACCGTAACATATGCTCAGTTTGCATCAGTCATTTATTCATTTGAGCGTTGTTGTATTGCCAGCCTTTAGTAATATCATTAATTAATTTTACTACTTGGGATTCAGATGGGTGAGTGTGAGTAAACATTCTCAATGTGACAATTTCGTTTCAGTTTGTGGCTGGTAGCCTATATTCCTTTTTTAAATTCAATTCCGACCTTAGTAATTAAACAATATCTTTCACCGTGTTGTCCACGTTTATATATCCTGCATGAAACAACACTATGAGAACGTATACCCCATACGTTCTCATCGTGTGCATTTTGTAGTCCATCTTCAGAACATTGTAGTTTCACCACAGCAGACCCATGTCAATAACATCCTTCTCAGCCAATCACAGCGCGATAAATTATTCTTCTTCGTTTGGTTTTTATGGTGCGTTGCAACTATTGCTCATTAGGTGTATACCGCCACCTACTGTACCGGAGTATGTAGACGATAAATGGAGTGCCTTCCGTTTCAACTATACTCCTTCCGTTTTCACTATACTCTCACTCACACATGCATACATTCTTCTCTTACATACATATATTACTTATAGTATTAAATGTATACATGATTGCATGTGCATGTGAGCAAAGTATATGAATGTGTGCATAAAATGAGAGAAAAATGTATCAATGTGTGTGTTCAAATATATAAATATGAGAGTGAAAATATATGAATGTGTGAGTGAAAATGTATAAATGTGTGAGTAAAAATATATGAATGTGTGAGTGAAATGTATAAATGTGTGAGTAAAAATATATGAATATGAGAGTGAAAATATATGTATGTGTAAGGAGAATGTATGTGTGTGAGAGGGTGAGAATGAATTATGTCTTGTATGGCCCCTCATAGTGTTCACTGTTATTTCCCCTCTCATTTTAGAACTTTGCGCTGTAGCACAACAAACCAACAAAGTGGTGAGAATCAAGGCTGTATTGGAAATACAAGCCTAACGTGGGAATTCCTGTTTAGTTTGAAAGGAATTAACTGTTTGGATGTTTTTTCCTAATATTTCAATTGTGTCACTTCTGCCATCGGTCATACCGGACCATTTGACGACACACAAGTCAAAGCAGGAAGTGTAATGAATCATGGGTGGAATTTATCTTGAACAGAACATCAGATGTAGATGGAAAAAACTGATATTTAAATATATAATATAATACAGAGTGGAGCTTATAACAAAGTAGAAAATATGTGAAACACACTTACAACTGTTTGCAAAGTCTTCAGCAGTGCAAATTTACAATGTAATTCTCTGGTAGGCCTTTCCAATTGCCTCCTTGTATTTCTCCACTGTAAAAGGGGTGTCTGTTCCTGGGATGTTTGTCACCTCCTTAGCATCGGGGTACAGCAAAACATGGGGAACACCTTCAATGTCCTGGTTGAAATCTTTCAGCTTCTTTATAGCAGCAGCCAACAGTTGTTCAGATGACCACAGAGGTTGAATTTCAAGGGGAAGTGACTTCCCTCTCACAGGTTTCAGGGAGTCGCCTTTCATTTTCATTACTCCAACAAAAATCTAAAGAAAGAGAAGAAAATGGAAATCAATAAAATGTAACAAATCTGTATAATCTGTCATTTGACTTTGTATGAGTCTACATTGGTCACTGGTGTGTGAGCATACCTTCACTGCTTTCTGTTCCTTCTTAGACTTTACACGCGTCTTTGAAAAGAATGTCTTTCTCTCCCTCTCTTTCATCTCCCTAAATTTGAGAAAGCACTCTACACCTGACCTTGCTGCTACAATGAAAATAAGAAAAGACAGGAATGAGACATTAATTACTCTTTTATTTATTCATTACTCTTTTATTTACTCTTTTTAAAGGGGACTTATCATGCATTGCATTGCATGCATGCATTTTTCCTCATCACATATATATAATATACATGTATGTATATAATGTTAAAATATCGGCTGCTCATATTATACATGGCCAAAGTTTCAAATAATAGGGTAAAATACGTAGAAGTAATCCCTGTGAGTAGAAAGCACAAGCCTCAGATTGCTCTGAATGCCAGCTGATGTCATCTCGCGAGTCGACATATTCCATATTTCATATGCTCACAAGCACATGGTTTCTATAGTTTGTTTCCGTTGCTCCAGAAGCAAAGGAGCAGGACAGAGTGGGCTCATCGGGATCTAAATAGCTTTTGTACCTTAAACAGTTTCAGACAAAGGCTGAACTGAGGGGCTGCATAAAGGTACAGTACAAGACAAAAAAGGTTGTTTTTTTAAGATGTCTGAGTCTGAGGATAAATCTGGAAAATGAGAAGATCCCCTTTAAGCTCACTAAAGGTCTCATTATTGATTTTTGCAGCTCATTTTGAAACACATTTAACATGCTTGTAACTGAATTAGGCATTCAAGATAGTACCGAGATCCATTTGAGTACAAGAACACAATTTGAACTCTTAAACAGTCTTCTAACTGCTTATTTTTTCTGCACTACAACTACAGATCTATGTACCTGCAGAAGTGCTTGGTTGTGCATTAGAATGTGCACTGGTGGTGGGCATCTCCTCATGTTGTTTGTTTGCCACATCTTTAAGAAATGTTATGATTTTCCCGCACACAGAACAAAAGCCTGGGGAGACTGTCAAAGTTGATCCACAGAATGGACAGTACATCTGTGGGGGAAAAAGAGGAGAGTTTGCAAGGTCAGCGAGGTTATGTCAGAGACAGTGGATAGTTAGTTTTCCTAAATATTTAAACAATATTATTATCTGATTACCGTCATCTCCCTGTGCTCTCACCGTCATTTACCTGCAATCGAGTTGTCATCTGTAGGGGAAATACCTCTTTTAGAATATTTGCACTCGTAATAATGAATTTGGTGCACCACCCTCCTAATGAGGGAAGCGACTAATCAAATTAATAACTCCGTAAATCACTTATTAATTCGTCAGCACGCTTATCAATAATGAATCAATCTCAATATCTGGGTTATGAATTCTCTAGACAGTGATCTCAGCTCCTGTACACAAGATATACATAACAAACAACGACTTGGCTATAAATGAAGATTTATTTAACTAAATGGGTAACACTGAGTAAATGAATAGCAAATGATGATTATATGACACAACACAAAATTAACAGTATATAGGGGAGACCGGGGCTTGTTGTCACACGGGTAAGTTGTCATATTGCAATTATCTTCACCACCAGAGGTCGCAACTCAAAAGTGGAATACTAGTTTTCTTCCTTTACATGGTCAGGTATCATGTCCTGTCTGAGAAGAGAATAGCACATTGTGAGCTGATGTGAGCACCAATTAACCATTTTGCACAACCCAAAGTAACAGTGATACATGTGGACTTGTTAGAGGAGAGATTAAGGCATCCTGTCATACCTCAGTCATTGTTCTGTTTTAAGCTAACTTTAAGCTAGAGCTAGCATTAGCAAACATGGTAGTTTGGGGCAACATGTCTCAGTCATTCAGGGGTTAGTTGTCACATGTGACAACTAACCCCAGAATAACAAGTTTCAAATAGGATTTACATTAACACAGAGAGTCAGCAGTTGTCATAATGAAATTTTGACTTTATTTTTACAGAAAAAAGGATGGTTTAAAGGAGAGGAGAAAGCCAGAAGACATGGTCAGGAATTACAAAAGAAAAACAGAACATGGCACTGCACCACCTGACGTGATGCTGAGGGCAGTCAGGCAGGTGACCCTAGCTAATAAATCAATCAGGAGTATAGCAAAGGACTTTAATGTCAACTACCGTACCTTGGCTTGGTACTGCCAGACATTCACCCCAGCCGAAATAGAGAGTCAGACAGCTGTCCCAACTACAGTGGTTGGGTACAAATCACCACGGCAGGTGTTTAGCGCAGAGTTGGAACTGCAGCTTGAGAAGTATCTTACGAGATCAACTGACATCTACTTTGGTTTGTCTCCAACTGAGGTGAAAAAGCTGGCATACGAATTTGCAGTGGCACAGAACCTGCAATTTCCGCAAGCTTGGACTGACAAAGAAAAAGCCAGTGGTGACTGGTTTACAGGCTTCTTACAGGCACCCTTCACTCTCACTTTACAAATGGATCTTCTAGTTGTTGTTTGAACTATGGCCACACTTCAGGACTGGTTTAAGTTTCATAATGAACCAATGCTTTCTTTTTTGTAGTTCAATTCAATCTGGAATTTTGAGTTTAAGAAAGGTAAAACAGGCATTTGAGGCTGAGAGCCAAAGCCCTACATGACAGCAGTTCCTAAGGACTTTAATGCAGTGCATGTTGCATAATATTTTGTGTGAACGTCCAATGGCCATGTTCAATGACTTTTTCAAGCTCAATGATAAACATTTTCTGTGCCTGACTTAAATGTTCACTTTCTAGTAAAAAAAGAACAACAATAATTTTGTCCTTGTTTTATTAGTTGCAAAATCCAGTGTGACATCTTACCCCATATAGTGAGACAACTTACCCGATAGTGGGGCAACATGTCACATGTTCACACTCTCTATTTGATTGCCTATAACTCTGCACTGACACAAGATATGAAAATGACATGAATACAAAATATATACCTGAGACTTTGGTCTTTCATCTGGTACACATTTTTTTTTATATATGATGTATTGATTCCAAGAAATATATAAGAGTGTAAAAAGTGTGACAACAAGCCCTGGTCTCCCCTATATGAATGAAATGAGCAGTACTCGTTTGATTTGCTTAGTTTGGCGATAGTGGGAGAGTAACACTGAGACAGCCTATGATAAACGGGGACAGCAGTAATGCGCAAAACCATTCACTTAGACCTAATGAAACCTAAATTAAATCGGGATAATTAACTACGCCTCCTGTTCGACCTCTCTCTTCACCGTACAGCGGTTAACTCAGATTATGGAAGTTTTGGGCCTACTTTCAACAGCGGGGATCACAGGTGGAGCTTTTTCGGGGTCCCTGGACTGTCGCTCAGCTGCTCCTGGGTTTTCCAGCAGAATAGCACGGCTGTTTCACAGCCGGGAGAGCAGATGAGTTTGCGATGTCCTGTGGGTACCCAGTGACTGGTCCACACTGCGGAAGGCCTTTGGGCTGGATGGAGGACCACTGTGGCAAGTGGCAGGCAGCCGGTTCCAGGGAATCTGGAGCGAAGAGGTGGTCGACAGGTGCTGGTCTGCTTCGTTCTGGTTACTCGTTTATAATAATGTGACAACAATATCGCTGGCCGTTCGATATTGCCGTCAAAGTTACTACTACGCGTAAAAATGTTGAAAACACTGGAGATGAAGGAAAACTGGATTGATAAAATTTCAAAGTTCAAAATAACTTTGTTCGTGAGCACAAAAGGGTTAAAAATGCGAATAAATACGGCAGACAAAAACGAGGAGAAAAATAAAATTGAAGCAAGAGTTAAAATTTAAGAGCGCGTAAAACAAAACAAGATAAAAAATTAAGAGAAGAGACTAAGATTAAGAGAGGATTAACAGAAGAGCGCAGAAGACAAGAGAAGTAAGAAAAGACAAGAGAAGAGTGATCATCGGCGCCCGGGTATTTCACTGAATCAGAAAGTGGGCGGCGAGTATGATCGGGGGGTCTCCCTCGTGTTAAGGAATATACCCCTTTGAGATCTAATCAGAGGAAACTTTAATTCTTTCCTGATACGAGGTCGTATACTTTAATATGTTACGCGCGAGTGACGCATAGCCTACTCTTCCCACTATGGTCCACATTGTTTCTTAGCATCCAATTAAACATACAGATTAACATTAAATCAAAATACACTTATTATGCCATGATATCAGCTAGCCTACGTCAAATACACACACTGATTAATTCAATGACAATGTATAATGAGAAACAAAATGAAGGAACACATAGTCATGCAACAAGTTGATTAATACTACCTAATTACATCTTCATTAAATATATATATAAAGTGGACTTCCTTACGGTAACTCTTCCTAAGTCCTAAGTCTTCCTAAGATGGCAATATGGCTACATGTTAGGGAGTTGAAATTAACATTTAATTATACATATTATACACATTATACACATATCGAAACTTTGTTCTTAACAGAGTTGAAGCAAAGTACCATTCATATAACACATGGTCATGTGCACATACAAATCAGGACATGTTAAACGGTAATAAAAAAGGCACAAGGATCTGACACATACGTTTCAGTCCTGCTACAATCGAACATTTGTCTCTCTTTGAGTCACATGTGAGTGGCAGTATGCGGTCATCAAAGGGTGCATTGTTTTTCAAGGCAGAGTTGCTAATCCAGGGGTGGCCAACCCGCGGCTCGCGAGCCGCATGCGGCTCTTTGCCTATCAGTGTGCGGCTCTTCGATCCATTAATTAAAACCATCGGCGTGCGGCTCTTCCGTCATAAAAAAATCTATTTATTGTTATGAGTGCGTATGGCCCTTTAAGAAATGTAACAGGCCTAAGTGGAGCGAGTGAGAGAGAGGAGTGCGCACGGGCAGGTGAGAGGGTGTGGAGTTCGGGAGGAATGCAGGACTGCAGTGCGGT
Source organism: Epinephelus moara (assembly GCF_006386435.1). Taxonomy (NCBI): domain Eukaryota; kingdom Metazoa; phylum Chordata; class Actinopteri; order Perciformes; family Serranidae; genus Epinephelus; species Epinephelus moara. The sequence goes on from NC_065524.1 coordinate 3,506,441, forward strand.
GGCGATATCGCACAACAAAAGTTGTTAGGGAAGAAATGCGTGTCTTTGTGTGTGTGGAGAGAGTATGACAGAGGGAGAGTGTGTGGATGTGTGTGGAGTAGTGTTGCACGGTATACTGGTACCAACGGTAGACTGCAGTAGGCTGCTACTTAAACACCACAGTAGGCTACATGACATGATGCAACTACTGTGGGATAAGTTCAAAGTCCAATCAAAGGAGGGTGAGTGTCCATGCACTGGCCAATAACAGCCAAAGTGCTCCGCGGCGCAAGATAACGGCTTACCGGCGACCGAGAAGCCCGGCTCCAGGTGAATAAATTGGCGTCATGAATGCCCAGAAATACCTGAACAGCTGAGCCGTGGCGGCACACAGGTATGTGGCGTGTCAGAGGAGAAACGAGCCGTTCACATTACTCTTTGTGGCAGGTAACGGCCCACAAACCTCACCGCACTTTAGGGACTGTTCTTTACTTATGAAGGGACTTGTCAGGGGAGGAGGGTGGCTGGTTGATT
>NC_065524.1:3506984-3512215 GCF_006386435.1 Epinephelus moara
GAGAGGGAGAGACTGTGGGTGTGGAGGGGGGATGGAGAAAGACAGTATGAGAGAGAGAGACTGTGGGTGTGGAGGGGGGATAGAGAAAGACAGTATGAGAGGGAGAGACTGTGTTTGTGTGTATCTCTATTCATGGTTATTCATTTGTGTGTGAGATAAATAAATCTGGCTTTGAAAATTGGAAACGTGGATTTTGATTTTATGTCATTTCGTGTTTGTTTGAGAGAGGGAGTGCGTTTGTAAGCACATGTGTATGATGTGGCTCTTTGTACCACCACGGTAATTTTTGTGGCTCTTGGTCTCTGACTGGTTGGCCACCCCTGTGCTAATCAAAACTACCTCGGGGTGAAAAAGGAAGGCCCCTTTATGAGTTAATGACTTGATTTGAATAGTCTTCACATGATGTCCTTGGAGACAGACGGACTGTCTTTCTCCTGACTGGGGTCAGTTAGGGGACAGGACAATATACGCGTGCCTGGCTGAGAATGTACATCAATATGTCCCTACACATCTCTTCACAGCTTAAGATAGTATACATATGTGACAATAATCATACGTGTATAATAACAGTAGAAGTATGACTAATGATAACAGCAGCAGCAGGAGGCATCTGCATCTGGCAGGACCATGGCAGCAGCACAACCACACACGTCAGACTATCCAGGCACCGCTGCAATATAAGTTAACCTGCGAGACAGTGGAGCACAAAAGCTCCGGAGAAGAAGCCGAGTTAGTGACATGCAGTATGGCCGAGTTAGCAAGTGATTTCTAATGATGTTACCTAAAGGAAGCATATATAGAGTAGATGATGGTTTAGGAAAGGGTAAAAAATACACCCTGTCGCCCAGCCTCTCAGGATACCTTGTGTCGGAGTTGCATGTACACCATGCACACCATTTGACCATTTTTAGACTTCAAATCTCAGAAAAAGCTCATAATACCGAATGAAACTGACTTTCTGTAATGCATTTCAATGGACGTCCAGGCAGAGAGGGTAGGGCTTAGCCAAAAAGAAAATAAAGCTGCTAGAATGGCCCGGCCAATCACCTGACTTGAATCCAACTGAAAATCTATGGAAAGAACTTAAGATCAGCATTCATAGAAGAGGCCCACGGAACCTTCAAGATGTGAAGACTGTTTGTCTTTGCTCAACAAAGAAATGCTGTTCCTCCTCAATTTCAGAGTCTTCAGACATGTTGGGCTGTCCTTTGCCAAAAGACCGTAGTGCAAATTATCTTTTAGCTCTGTGGTTTGTTACACCCCGGTCTAGGGGTGTGGGTGCGTAACATAAGGATACACAGGAACACGAGTATAAATGTACAGGTGAGCAATTTATTGCTACACACTCCAAAAACACACTGTACAATATCGCACACAAAATGGAGCAAAAGACGTCAGGGTGAGCCCAGGCCAAAACAACAAACAAAAACAACCTGTCTACCGACCGGCGAAATAACTGATTCCTAACGAAAACAAAAGAAACAAAAATACAATACTAGGCCTAACTCCCTAGGCTAACGAAAAACATGAGAAAACAGGTATAACAAAAATAGCAGCTCACCCCTACGCTCCGTGCAAACAATAATATGTGACAGTGACTATTTACAATATATACACAAACGACTCAGTTGGCCCTAAGGCGCTGGTCTTAACAAAAGAATTAATTATTTAGCAAGCAAGCTAAATAATCACACGTGGGTCAAACAACAAAGTACTTCTAAATCACAGAAAACCAGAGAAAACGATACAATGCACTGCTGCCATGTATGAGAGTGATCTCGCGGCTTCCGTGTGGCTGGCATTATGAAGGCCGAGCCCCTTGCCCAACCAATCCGGCAGCGGTGACGACACGCTCGTTACCCAGTAGGCGACCGTTGACACTGAAGGCCGGGCCCTTTGCTCAGCCAATCCAGCTGGAGCAACGTCACAATCATCCAGCGAATCACCTGCACACCTGTTAACACAACACACACGATCTCTGGAAGAAAAGGAGAGGTCTAACTCTCCACTAAACATGCTGATCAAATGCATATAGCCTACATAGACATAAACACATACACATAATAAACACACAGGTCATAAAGCACACATACACATAATGAATACACAGGCGGCCGGGGGACGTAACAGGTTACTGTTGTCTCCCCCTGCCGTGCACGTGTCACGTGATGTAAACACGGGTGAGCAAAGCTCATGCTTTCACTGGTCTCGCGCAAGCCCGCACACGTGAGCACAGAGAAGCAGTCAGAGCTACAGGCTACAGTGAGGCTAAAAACAGAGTTCATATGACGTTTTTCAAAACAACTTTTTATGTCGGGGCTGCAGCACACTTGGATCACTACGGATGAGCAGTATGGAGATACTTTGTGGATTCAATTTTGTGCTCTTGGACGTTAGTCTGGGGTGCCGTCTGCCATTAGGTGTGCTGCTGCTCCCTCCGCCGATCTCCGCAAGGGATGTGAGGACTCTAAAACTTCACCAGGGCCTCCATCGGCATATGGGTGAGTAGATAATGGCTGAATTTTCATTTTTGGGTGCACTATCCCTTTAATTTCTTAACTTGTTTGTTTTGGTTTCTTTGTATGTATGGATTACTAGGGTTGTTACCAACATGTGGCGAAAATTTCATGTCAATAGCACCTTTTCAAATATGTTTTCTGAGAAAAATGATGACATGTTAAATACTTATTTTACCCGCTGTATACATATCATGATCACACTGATGGATTAGACATCAGACATCTGACTGTTTCAGCATCATTCTTAGTATCTTTTCGTGTATCATCCCATGTTTTGCAATGATTTTTAAAAAAATAAAAAATAAAAAACTCCAAACTGGCTGTGAAATCAGGGGGAACTCATCGATTCTCTTGCTGTGAGAATCAGTGATTTCAACACCAGATTCCCTCCTGCTGATCTAACGATGTCTTATAAAAGTCTAGCAGTTCCTGCACCTGTGCCCTGGAAATGCTTTCTTTTCTGGCAGGTTAGTATTGGCCAGACACTAAGATAATGTAACGTCCCTCAAAAACCACACGCCGAGACGTTAGCCGGTTTAGCTGGCGATTTATTTCTGATTGTAACACAGGCTACTGTGGGCTGTAGCCACGCCAAAACAACAAAAGCCTAACAGAAAAGTCCATTAGCCGCAGGAGTGTTACACCCGCAAACGTAATAACAGCCCACAAACGTAATAAACCACAATACAAATCTGCAGCTTTGAATGTAATGTAATGTCCCGCAAATGTAATAAATTTCCCACAAACGTAATAGCAGCTGCCTACTACAAACGTAACACACAATTTTCCGCAAATGTAATAACTATTACATTTGCAGGAAATTATTACTAGGCTAGGCCTAAGTCAGCCTAACTAGGGGCTGGTACAGGGCAAGCCTGAGCCAGCCCTAACTATAAGCTTTATCAAAGAGGAAAGTCTTAAGTCTAGTCTTAAATGTGGAGATGATGTCTGTAACAGGAAGATGATTCCACAGGAGAGGAGCCTGATAGCTGAAGGTTTTAAGGACTTACTAGAGCTACCTGATAATAGAGAGTTACAGTAATCCAGCCTTGAGGTAACAAAAGCCGTAGACCAATTTTTCTGCATCGTTTTGGGTCAGAATAGGCCTAATTTTTGCAATATTACGCAGATGAAAAAATGCAGTCCGTGAGGTTTGTTTTAAATGAGAATTAAAAGACAGATCTTGATCAAATGTTACTCCGAGGTTTCTTACGGTAGTGGTAGAGGCCAGAGCAATGCCATCTAGAGAAACTATGTCATCAGATAAAGATGGATTAAAAGAAGATGTATCTCTATTGTTGGAGTTAAGCTGTGGAACAGTGCCGATATTAGTTTGAGGATGTGTAATCTCTCAAGACAGATTCTGCAATTTACATTGTAGAGAAAGTAAAGGAAGAAAAAAAAAAGTTTTGTTTTTTTTTTACCGATGGATTTCCAGATTGGAGGATGTGCAACTTGATTTTGTTTTTTAAAAGAATGATGTAGCCTACAAAGCTATTATTTAAGGTTACAAATGTGAATGATCTTATTTGACATTATTGTTATCCTTTGTTTTGTTGGAAGGTTTGGAAGGTAGCTTAAATTCAACAATGTAGGACAGGCTTATATAAGCATTATGCGTCTGCCTGTGCTTTTTTAGTCATTATTAAATTCACACAAAAATTAATTGTGCAGTCCAGATTGTTTTGAATTTACTGTATAATAGAATGTGTATGTTTCATTGTTTATAATTACTGTACTATGTATGTGTGATGACTGAAATAAACTAAACTAAAAACTAAAACTAAACTAAAGCTGTCAATCAAACGCTGGTGGAGACCAAACAACCAAACCGAGACCACTCGAAAAGGTGGGTCTCTGGTGCCGTTTGTTTGTGGTGTGAAAGAAAATGAACCAATCACAGGATTTTATGATAGCAGATATATGATTTTAGCAACAGCTAAACTAAGAATAAATCCATCTGCTGATTGTCAAATCTGTCCACCATCTCATAATTGATCCTGATAAAGGCCATGTATATGTCAACGCTGATGAAGGCTTACGGCTGAAACGCGTCCATTGTTTTTTTTGCTCTGCTGCTTAGATTAAAAGATCTTTCAAAGGACATTTGTGAGTGCTGGCCTCCTTTGATATTTTTTAGTTTTTTGTGGCCATGCACCTCATTCATTTTTTTCTATTTGAGTGTGCTCATGTGTTTGCTCTTTCAAAGGCCATGTTTATTCCATGACCTATTTATGCAGATACCATTCTCGGAACCCATCGGCTGTATTCGGCATCTGACTTCCGGCAGACAGCGATACAGCCTCTGGGGGCAGACCATAAACATAAGCCGTTTCTCAATACTCAAGTTCGGCAGTCCGGACTTGTGGACTTGGCAAGTTCGGACTTGGCAAGTCCACGTGAGAGTCCGGACTTCCCAAGAACGGGAGAACGGGAGTACAGTCATTTCTGCTTTTGGAACAGCAGCGAACTTGATGATGTCACCACCTCTGTTGTACTGTGTTGTATACATGCATTTAGAATAAAACAATATAAACACAGCCCAGCCCTCCGTCTTTTCATAGACATTGTAAGAAATTAATATGTATATGTTTTTAACGTTTCAACATATATAACTGACACACAAAAACATATAAATAGCCAAAATAGTTTCATAAAATGTCTTTTAAAACCTTTTCCCCGCAGCTGGCTTCTGATTATAATCAAAAGTCA
>NC_065524.1:3516207-3528143 GCF_006386435.1 Epinephelus moara
TTTTGCAGGGCAGACCACGAAAATGAAATAGCAATGTCTTCTTTGTTTTCTTTTTGATTATGGCATAAAATGTGCAGTCTTGAAGAAGAAAATGAAAATGCAATAGGTTGATTGATTATTCATTTTATTTATGAGTGAAATAATGCAGCCACATTCTTAAAATGAAAAAGCATTTCTGTAAATGCATTTTAATTTTCATATTTTACATTTCAAGTTGAATTTTGGTATCTATTTGCTGGGGCATATTTTGAAAATTAAATCTCAAATGACTTTTTCTTTTTCATTTTAATTAAGTAAAAGAATGAGCAGTCTTGAAGAAGAAAATTAAAATGCAAATAGGATGATTGATGATTAATTTCTTAAATCCTATGAAAATGAAAAAGCATTTCTGCAAATACATTTTAATTTAAATATTAGTCACGATTCGCTTCCATACATTATGTGACAAAACAACAGTAACATATCGGTAATTATGGCTTACAGTTGTGCGCCTTCCCTCACTTGTCATTTTCCGATGATTGTTGCGAAATGCATGCTGGGATACATTTTCCGATGATTGTTGCGAAATGCATGCTGGGATACCTGGCTGTCTGAAGTCCACACAAGTCTGTATCAAAGAGCATGGATTGTATGGCTGCAGCCTGGAGCCTCCCGTCTCAAGGCTCTCGTATCATGACCAGCCTGGTGATAAAGAAGCCACGCCCCCCGAGCTTCTAAATTTCAGAATAAAAGCTCGCGCCTGACACTATAGTTGTTTTAAACATAATGTTGTATTTTGTAAAGCTCGCGCCTTACACTAGCTGTTTTAAACATAATGTATTTTGTAATGTATTTTAGGAATCCTGGTAGATTTTCCTGCTTCTAAATTTCAGAATAAAAGCTCGCACCTTACACTATAGTTGTTTTAAACATAATATTGTATTTTGTAAAGCTCGCGCCTGACACTATAGTTGTTTTAAACATAATATTGTATTTTGTAATGTATTTTAGGAATCCTGGTAGATTTTCCTGGTAGAAAAGTTGTTTTAAACATATGACTGCAGCCTGGAACCTCTCGTCTCATGACCTCTCCTGTGTTAAACATATGACTGCAGCCTGGAGCCTCTCGTCTCATGACCTCTCCTATGTTAAACATATGACTGTAGCCTGGAACCTCTCGTCTCATGACCTCTCCTATTGTATTTTAGAAATCCAGGTTGAAAAGTTGTTTTAAACATGACTGCAGCCTGGAACCTCTCATCTCATGACCTCTCCTATTGTATTTTAGGAATCCTGGTTGAAAAGTTGTTTTATACATAGTATCGAATCCTCTTCGATGTACTGTTGCTTTGTGTTGCTTTTACATGTTGTCCTTTCTTAAAATCATTTTATTTTTATGTAAAGCACTTTGAGTTGCATTTTGTCTGAATGTGCTATACAAATAAACTTGCCTCAGCGATATTGTGTGTCTCAGCTTGCAGGCTCTGTAGATATCTGCCTGGCACTGCTGCTTGTCCTGTTTATGTGTTAGTTGACACACACATATGCACACATACATGCACGCACATTCACACTACAGGATACACACTTGTCGTAACAATTTCCCTGTGATGTGTGAAAGGAATATATAATACATATATAAAATATACAAATAAAATGAGTTTTTTAAAGAATGCAGCTTTTTTTATTTCTTTAGTCAAAACATCCAGATTGCAGCTGGCAGAACTGGCTGCAAAATCCAGGGTGGGGATCCTCAGAATAAATCCCCCGGAGCTCTCCTAACTTCCCACGTCCAACATAACCTGTGCAATACCTAGCAATAACAAAACAAAAGCATATTCATGTGCATGGTGTTAAGATTTCTTTTTTTGTTGCAGACACAAAGTCATTTTACGTAGTAACATTTGAACATTTGAATTCTGTTAAAAGCACAGTGTGAATACCTGGCATGCAGTTCTTAAATGTGCAGTTGCACTGAGCGCAGTTTTGTACAGAGTACATGGTGTAGAAGTAGTATCATCTTACGTTTCAAATGCAACGTTACAAACTATCCGGATGGTTAAAATTGTAAAGTTAAGAGTTTAACCGTTTTATTTTTTTTAAATGGATAGTAAAAAAACTGGCCTCTTTGGGAATTTACCTGTAACGCCGCTGCCATCTTCTTCTTCTCCTCTCGGTTTGATTTATTGGCGGCAAGAGTGTCAAGAAATTGCAAATTTGCATTTTTTTTTTTTTTGGTCATTTAAGTTTTTATTTGAATTTTGGTTTCAACAAACGTAAACAAAACAATCATGTAAAATACAATTAAACAAAACTATTCATCTCAGCACATAAATATAACAAGACAGCACATCATCCATCCTACATCATCATACAAAATACTAAATCCCATAAATCCTCAGCCATGAAGGGTGTTGAATAAAATATACATTTGTCTTTCTCCCCTCACCTGTTATAGGTCCTTATTCCCATCTTTTATGTGATTCAAAAAATTGCCCCAGACCTGGAAAAATTTTCCTTTGTTATCATTTAACTTAGCTATAATCAGTTCATAGGAGGCATTATCGGTCATCATCTTAACCCAGTCAGTAAGTGCTGGTTGAGTCTGACTCTTCAAGTGGCGAAGAATAATTCTAGCTGCAGTGATGAAACCTGTCAGTGCTAAACCGAATTCTACTTTTAATATTCCTGGTGGTAACTCTGATCTATCCCCTAGGAGACAAAGTCGGGGGGATTCCGGCAAGGATTTTTGAAGCCATTCACTCAATTTTACAATGACTTTTTTCCAAAAAGGAAAAACCAAAGGGCATTCCCACAGTGACTGTAAGAAGGTACCTGCCTCTGCCGTACACTTCCAACATAAGTTGTTCTGTAACAAAGCGAATTTGCATTTTTGACCCTGTAGACTTGCTGTTGTACACGCCCATGTCATGACACGAGAGGTCATGAATCGATAGCCATGAGACGAGAGGCTCCAGTCTGCAGCCATACCCGTCTCCTACACCCTGCCGTGCCGCTGCTGCTAAATGAATGTAGCAGAAACACTGCTCTTTGACCTAGGACTGTGCATTTCATATAATCGGGTGCTCGACATCTCCACAGAACTTGGAAACAAGATCTGTCATCACTATGAGGTAGAAAAAACTTTGTCCTCCTCAGCTCAAGGGCCTGTTTTCAACTGCTGCAGTGTACAATATTGAGCACAATACCAGTTCTACTAGTGCACACGACTCGTTCCATGGAACTGGGATCTCCCTCTTCCAACATCCAAGCGATGCTTTCACTGGGGTGCAGCGAAATGTTGCTACCAATCCAGACAACACTCAAAGAGATCCCAAGAGAAAGGCAGCTCAACTGCCAGACATGTACACCACTGTGCCCCCTGTTGCTCTGCTCAGACAGGATCCTCTTGTACCAAAGGTCATAGGACCCAACAAAGCAGACTGTCAGCTGATGCCTCAAGCCATGCAGAAAGCGTGCAGGTATGTTAAATTTTTCCAGCATGTAACTGTATATTAACAATGCTTGCGCCAGTTAAACACAATGACTACTATCACACAAGTTAAACTAGTACCACCCTAATGAATTAATACAGCATCTCTATCTGCACTTTGTGTTTCATAGGTGGCTTGAGCAAATGCAGACTGTGCTGGCTGCTGACACCCTCCAAGGGGATGAAACCATCTCGTGGGCTGCACACCATGCTAGCCTCCAACCACCAAATGCAATACCAGAAAGCAGTGTCACACTCACTTCTAAACTTACCCTCTTCTACGATGAGACAAAATCTGTTGCTATGATTCACCATTCCATTGATGTAGTGAAGCAGGCAGTGGAGATTCTGAATCCTGGTCAGGTACCAGTCATCACTCAGGATCAACCTCTGTACACAGTGGCAAAACAAATCCAGTGGAGCTGGCCAGCAACTCACCGTGAGGATCACTTTATTGTGATGTTTGGTGGGTTTCACATTGAGATGGCAGCGCTCAAGGTACTTGGCGACCTCCTGGAGGGTAGCGGGTGGACAGGATGGAGGGTAGCGGGTGGACAGGAGCACTTGTACAAGCTGGAGTTGCTACTCCTGGAACAGCAGATTCCTTTCTGAAAGCCTCTCATGTGACATGTACCCGACATGCTCATCAGGTCACAGCCAGCTGCCTATATCTTCTCCTACAGAAGGCCTACACTGAGTACAGCAATGACCTGGAGAAGCAAGCAGCACTAATTCAGCACACAGAGGGCTGCCTACCAAGCTGGTTATTGCTGGGGACAGATGATGGGTGCAGCCCCTGAACTCCCATCCTAAAATGACTGGGGGTGGAAGAGGAAGGCCACAGGTAGATGGGAAGTTCACTGGACCACACTACCAGAAGTGACCCAGGCCTGTTGCGAACTCCTCCGCTGTGGATGTGGATGTGGAAAAACGGTGCAGTGCAGTGCAAATGTATCTAGGCAGCACTTCAGCACTTGGGGCGGCTGTGGCTCAGAGGTAGAGCGGGTCGTCCACCAATCGAAAGATCAGTGGTTCGATCCCAGGCTTCTCCAGGCTGCATGTCGAAGTATCCTTGAGCAAGATACTGAACCCCAAATTGCTCCCGATGGTTGTTCCATTGGTGTGTGAGTGTGTTAAAAACTGAGTAGCAGGTGGCACCTTGTACGGTAGCCTCGGCCACCAGTGTATGAATGTGTGTGTGAATGGGTGAATGTGACTCGTAGTGTAAAAAGTGCTTTGAGTGGTCACTAGATGACTAGAAAGGCGCTATACAAATGCAGGTCCATTTACCATTTACTTCAGTGCACTGCCCTTTGCCACTGTGATGGACTGTGTTTTCAGAAGTAACATTACTATTACCATGGAACAGGTATAACTTCAATAATAAATATGTTGATCATTTAAACCACTGTTTACTGTTATTTCATTCACTGAATGCCAGATATATGTAGTTAGGTAGTTGCTGGTATGTTGTAAATAATACCACTGCATTCCTCATTGGGTTGGGCTCTAAAATAGATACATACAGATAAACATATGAGGTCTGCACACAACTGATTCTGTAATTCAGGAAAATACGTGTAACTCCGCTAATATTTGATGGTTTTACTATTAATTAGTTCCATGTGTGGAGCCCACAGTAATGTTAACATATTTATGGACACTAGACACCCCCCATACCCCATTTATTATTTTTATTATTGTGTGTTATAATTTTGTACACTCATGAGCTGATGTATACTTTCACTGGTAATATCAACTTTAATGCTTTGGTAGATTAACTTGTGGTTATAGTGAGTAAAGCTCATACAGGCACTTGGGGCAGCCTGGAGGTCCTTTATGTAGGATACAAGGAGATACCCGAGTTGTTCAGTATCCCTAGCCTGCAGCACACCCCCACGTTATTCATTTGTGCTTGTGTTTGTGTATTTTCAGAGGAAGAATAAAAGGCATTCTTTTAAGCGTATGCATGCCTGGAAGTCCGCTCTGTCCAAGTGTGCAACACATGAATGCCAGATGCATGTAGAAAGGTAGTTTCTAGCATGTTGTAAATAGTACCACTGCATTCCTCATCCTTGAAAATGTAGGATTAGCCACCAGAATCAAGATCCTAGGTGGTCGCGAACCTAGGCTACTGGTAAAATAACAACAGGTGGCGGCCATTTTGGAAATGGCTGCCATTGGACAGATACAGTATCTCACATAAGTGAGTACACCCCTCCCATTTTTGCAAATATTTCATTATATCTTTTCATGGGACAACTCTATAGAAATGACACTTTGACATAACTTAAAGTCAGTGTACAGCTTGTATAGTAGTCCTCTGAAAATTACTCAAAACATAGCCATCAACGTCTAAACAGCTGGCAACATAAGTGAGTACACTCCACAGTGAACATGTCCAAATTGTGCCTAAAGTGTCAATATTTTGTGTGCCAACCATTATTATCTAGCACTGCCTTAACCCTTTTGGGCATGGAATTCACCAGAGCTCACAGGTTGCTTCAGGAATCCTCTCCCACTCCTCCATGACATCACTGAGCAGATGGATGTGAAGACACCTTGCGCTCCTCCACCTTCAGCTTGAGGATGCCCCACAGGTGCACAGGTGAGTTTAGGGCTGGATACATACTTGGCCAGTCCATCAGCTTCACCTTCAGCTTCCTCAGCAAGGCAGTTGTCATCTTCTAGGTGTGTTTTGGGTCATTATCATGTTGGAAAACTGCATTGCAGCTCAGTTTCTTAAGAGGAGCAATCATGCTCTGAATTCCAAGCAGAGCATGATCGCCCCTCTTCAGAAACTGAGCTGCAAGTTTTCATTATCAAGTTTTCCAACATGATAATGACCCAAAACACACCTAGAAGATGACAACTGCCTTGCTGAAGGTGAAGGTGATGGACTGGCCAAGTATGTATCCAGCCCTAAACTCACCTGTGCACCTGTGGGGCATCCTCAAGCTGAAGGTGGAGGAGCGCAAGGTGTCTTCACATCCATCTGCTCCATGATGTCATCATGGAGGAGTGGGAGAGGATTCCTGAAGCAACCTGTGAGCTCTGGTGAATTCCATGCCCAAAAGGGTTAAGGCAGTGCTAGATAATAATGGTTGGCACACAAAATATTGACACTTTAGGCACAATTTGGACATGTTCACTGTGGGGTGTACTCACTTATGTTGCCAGCTGTTTAGATGTTGATGGCTGTGTTTTGAGTAATTTTCAGAGGAAGGTAAATCTATGCTACTATACAAGCTGTACACTGACTACTTTAAGTTATATCAAAGTGTCATTTCTATAGTGTTGTCCCATGAAAAGATATAATGAAATATTTGCAAAAATGGGAGGGGTGTACTCACTTATGTGAGATACTGTATGCGATGACCCTATAGCCAAAAATCTTCCTTAGGGGATGCTCTAAAAGGGTGCCAAAGCTCATGTTTTTATCATCAAAAGCACAATTCCATCAGATATTTCACATTTCTGCTGGACTACATGTATTGTGCGGTGATGGATTGTGTGAAGGCCTGCCTCATCACCAATAATAATAACCAATAACCAATAATTGATGATGTTTTTAGAAGCTTCGGCATGTTTATTTAGGGAAAATAGAGTGGCATACATAATAGAGTGTACACACAGAGGGAGCAGTTTCCACACACACTAATGAGCAAGTCTAACCACTATCTGCTTTTTGAAACTTCACTATAGGTTTTAACAATACAGCCTTGAGAGCCATTGAAAGCTCAGTATCAACAATATATGCCCTGATAGACTGTGGCATATCTAAACATCAGATCCTGTGGTTGTTCTGAGCACGCTCAGTCTTTACTTCTTTACTTTACTTCCATGTCGGTAGAGTCCAGTTCATTAAGAAACCTCTGACACTTGGCCATGAGGACTTTGATGGCTTCTGTGACTAGGACATCTGGAGGCAGGATGCCAGTCGACTCCACAGTAACTGTATGAAAGGAAGAGATCCATGAGCAGATATACAGAAAAACTACAGTAATACACAGTCAAAGACATTCCCAATTTCCCACAACAGATATTTTTTACAACAATGATCAAGAGAGTGACATGAAAACATTAATATTGATATATATTTAGTATTCTTGAATCTTGGTATGTTCTCATCTTGCTGGCTAAGCAGATGTAGAAATAGAAAACAAGTCATTGTGATTTTAGGAGTATCAGTTGTTTTTCACAGAGCTCTTTTACAATCATCAACAGCAGCCTAGAGCAATGACTTCCTGGAGCGGCTGGTTGCTTGACAAAATCATGGTGACAAAGAGACCTCTGTGAGAAAAGAGACTTCTGTGTGGAGTTTGCATGTTCTCCCCATGTCAGCGTGGGTTTCCTCTGGGTACTCTGGCTTCCTCCCACAGTCCAAACACATGCAGGTTAACTGGTGACTCTAAATTGGCTGTAGGTGTGAATGTGAGCATGAATGGTTGTTTGTCTCTATGTGTCAGCCCTGTGATAGTCTGGCGACCTGTCCACAGTGTACCCTGCTTCTTGCCCAATGTTAACTGGGATAGGCTCCAGCCCCCATGCTACCCCTAAAACTGTAAGTGGTTAAGGAAAATAAATGAATGAAGCTCTGATTTGATGCTCTGTTATGCACCGTCGAACAGCAGCAGGCAAATGGCAAGCAGCAAAGAGAAATATGATGAAGATAATGTTATTTACACGAGAATAAATCAGCAGTGTGAATTTATTATTGATTTCGGACAAAACAGGGGTCAACAGAGAGAGCACATGCTGTATGTACACAATGCTGTTATAAGATAAAACACTACGTAAAGTTATCTGCCTGGTCATACATCTTACTCCACTAACTTCTCACTACAGCAACATTAGCTGCTCTGTTTCAACAATATTGGGCAAAAAATGTGCATGCAGACTGAAATTCAAATGAGCTGATCTGTCAGGAGATGCAGAGACTTAAACAAATGGTGAGTAAGAAAAAGCTTAAATAATGCATGTAATTCGTAGAGGAAATCTCCACTAGCTACAAGGCTAATTTATGCAGTGTTTAAGTCCTTAAGCTACTAATGGCTGACCAGCAAAAACAATTGTTTTGTGGTGAACCCTGAAAGTTATTGAGATGAATTTTATACTTTTGAAAAATTACCATGTCATTAACCCATGTTTTATGGCTGCTGGAAGAAGTTTGCCTTCAAGTTTTAGGAAAAAGATGATGGTTTGGGTTAGAATGAAAACATTTCTTCCAGAAAGGTCTCTCTGGCAGAAAACCCTGAAGGTTAACTTATCTTGTGCTGTTTTATGTGTGTTAGTAGAATCAGTATAAAATAAACTTTACTGCACTTAACTGGTTACAATTATTTACATTATATTTTTTACAGCCAAAAGCAAAAAGAAAGGGATGACAGCTTCTTCTGGAACAGATTGTGTTATATGGGTATATAATACCGCCTCATATCGATCACAGATATCTTGAATTGAATTGAATTGAAGCCATATTGTGGCAAACTTTGTAATATCAGCAAATATTGTATCATTGTCTAAAGAATCCATACAATATTGTATTGTGATGTAACTGGTGATTTACACCCCTAGCGGCTACCCAGCACCCATCAGGAGCCAGATTTGGTCCGTGGGCTGTAAGTCGAGTATCACTGGGTTAAACAAACAACATGCAACATGTTGATTAGTGAGCTTTAGAGGTACTGGGAAACAGATATTTTAACTTCAGGCAGAGCCAGGCTGGCTGCTTCCCTATGTCCAGTCTCTATGCTAAACTGTCTCTCAGTGGTAGCTTCATATTTACCACACGCATAGAGTGTTAGTAATCTCATATCACTCTTGGTGAGAAAGAAATTGATTGCTCTTCTCAAAATATCAAACTGTTTATTTAAGGTGATCCCTGACATGGTAAAAGCAGTCTGGATTGCATGTACATGAACAAGGTATATGAACGTACAGATGAAATGGTCTCGCAGTCTTCCCAGCTTCACGACATTCTTCAGGTCATTATGTCGGAGGACTTCCCTGCTGCACGTATCCAAGCGGCTGTTTACTACTTTGGCAACCTTTTTCCCTGAGGCAGACAACACAAGAAGACAGATGATTACATTTACAGACTTAAAGCAACACAATGGAGGATTGCTCGTTTTACCTCACGGGGTCCCCCTACATTCAAAAACAGTATTGTCTGTTACAACTGTCGCAAAAACCTTTCTGCTTGTGCACTTGTTGACAAGCCAACGATACAGGTGAACTTCCTGAAGCTGGCCGTGTAATGCATGATCATCATGTCTGCAGAACAGGTAATGTAGCCTTATAGCATTTTGTACATACATGATTAGGCCGATTGCTTTATTTATTTATTCATTCATTTTCAAAACTCAGAAATGAGTTGCTCTCTGCATGTCAGGGCTGACCTCCTCCTCACAGAGCGCGCGTGCACACACACAAACTCAACAGAGTGAAGTCAGACAACAGCAGAGAGGCCGCGTTGCAGATGAAGGGAATATAACTTCAAGGTTACTCTAGTTGACGACAACTACGCTTGTTACTGTAAGTAAGTGCAATAAAACCTCTGCCAGCCAAGCCAATACTTTATCAATACATGTAATCAGCATGTAGAAAGCCATATTTCAATCTGCTCCGTCCGCAGTCTCTCATTCACCGCTATTATGATTTACAATCGCGGTCGACACAAGCACATCACGCTCGCGGTGCTAACAGCAAACTTTTACAGACAAACTAAAATGAAAGCTGTCTGTATGTAGGCTAACACTTTATCTGAAAATGTACCTGAGACACCCGACCTGCAGACAGTGAGTCTAAGTAGAGTGTAACAGCAGTAACAATGCCAGGTCACCATCGGTCAGGCATCCCTCCTCCTCTTTCAGCTCTCGCCAGCGTGTGAAAACCGGGCCAATATTAATCCTTGTTCGAGCTCTTGTTTTATCGCTCTCCCGTTTTCTTTTCCTTGTCTCCTCGGACAACACCTTCACCTTCTTCCTTTTCTTTGTTGCTTCACCCATGACAACCACATCTAACTTCATTCACCTCGGTTCGGCTACACTACTCTGAAGAGAGGAGGGGGGATATGACGAGGAGGGGGATATGACGTATGCCGTAAAGCAGCCAAATTTTGTAGTCTTTTTTGTGTCTGGGTTCCTACCCGAACCCCGAAACTGCATAGTGCCAGTGCAAGTGAAACAGACACTCTCAAGCAATAACGTAGGTGTCATCCAACTTATTGTGAGTTGATGTACCACCACAAGGATCTTGGATATATATTTTGAGGGCTCAAAAACTCCATTGTGTTGCTTTAAGGGACTCACAACAGACCAGGGCAGGAATTTCACGAGGGCCACGTGGGCCATGGCCCTCTGCCTCTTTCCTGTCAACACGGCTTTGACACCTGCATCTATTGAGAAAAAAAAATGCGATGACATTCTGGATTCTTATTGAGCAACATCAAATGAGACGATGGCTACATCACCAGTGGTGGGTTTGATTCGAGCCTGGCATGAACCACTCGGACGGGCTATAACGACAGTTTGACACCAATCTATCACCAGCCAACCAGGAGACTTCATCAAACGCCCAGGCAGGGATCGGTACCGAGACCCGGTATTAAACAACCAAAGGTAAATTTAATCAACACCGTAATAATAGTAAGCTCCGCCATTATCAGTGTTACTTTTTAAAGTTTCGGTTTCATGTATCATCATTCTGCAGTGGTGGGGCTGCGGTGCAGATGAAGGAAATATAACTTCAAGATTACTCTAGTTAACGACAACTACGCTTGTTACTGTAAGTAAGTGCGATAAAACCTCTGCCAACCAAGCCAATACTTTATCAATACATGTGATCAGCATGTAGAAAGCCATATTTCAATCTGCTCTGTCCACAGTCTCCCATCCGTGCTCGCGAGTAGCGAGGCTAACAGCAAAGCGTTAAAGACAAACTAAAATGAAAGCTCAACTCAACTCAAACTTTATTTATAAAGCACATTTAAAACAACCAAGGTTGACCAAAGTGCTGAACAGGTCAATAGAAATAAACAAGCAAATACAATGAGGTACCTAATAGTACACCACAATAATAACCATAAGATACATAAAATACAATACAATAAAATAAAATAAAATAAAATAAAATACAAGAGTTATAAAATAAGATCAGAATAAGCTAAAATGTTTGGGTGTCCAGCTCAACCTGAGTTAAAAGCCTGAGAGAAGAAGTGGGTTTTAAGAAAAGACTTAAAAACCTCTAGGGTCTGGGCAGACCTAATGTGCAGGGGCAGGCTATTCCAGAGCCTAGGGGCAGCCGCCCCAAAGACTCTGTCACCTCTGGTCTTCAGCCTAGTCCTAGGAGTAGCCAGTAATAGCTGACTGGCTGATCTCAAGGCTCTGGAGGGAGTATGAAAGTGCAGGAGTTCGGTTAAATAAGGGGGTGCCAGCCCATTTAGGGCTTTAAAAACAATCAA
>NC_065524.1:3528762-3535513 GCF_006386435.1 Epinephelus moara
AGTTTGACAGGAGAGAGGGGTCCAGGTTTTTCTTTTTTATAAGGGGCTGCACTACAGCATGTTTGAGAGCAGCTGGAACACACCCTGAGCTAAGGCAGGTATTTATGACAGCAAGAACAGTGGACCCCACAGTACCAAAAACATCTTTGAAGAGGCGAGAGGGAATGCTGTCAGAGGGACAGTTAGTCGGCTGCAGATGCTTAACTATGTCTGATAGTGAGGAGAGAGATACTGGCTCAAACTGGTCAAAGACAGCAGGTAAAGGAGGCACAGTGGGGTCAGGACCAGGGGCAGTGAGAGTGGAAGCTGTCTGTATGTAGGCTAATACTTTATCTGAACATGTACCTGAGGCAGCCGACCTGCAGACAGTGAGTCTCCTCAGTAGAGGAGGGACAGAGAGCAGGATGAATGACTGATACTGATGTTTGTCTTCATGCTGAGATAATGTGACTTTCTTCACTCAGTATTGTGATGAAGGAGGAATATTTATATTCCAGTCAGATATTATTGGGTTTTAAATAGTGACTTGGTTGTTGTAAACATGACTGTTGCTGCCATGGACTGTATAAAACTCTATCCTGTGTAACTGACCTGTAAGGAAAGCATCAGGAGGTGAGGTGTGTCCATGTGTGTGTGTGGAGGAGAGAGGGACATGCTGGTAGAGAGATGGTGTGTGTTATTAGATACTGTTAATGTCACTTATTATGCTTCTGTGCATTGATAGCTCTTTTTTTAGTCTGTTTCTGCATTATGTAGAGGAGGGCCATGCCTGTATATATATATATATATATATATATGTTATATTGTTTGTTAGCTATCTAACAACACAAATAATTGTAAGCCAGTCTTGTTCAGTGAATCAGTTTATCATGTACACTCAAAAAATATTTAGGCCTAATATTTAAGATTGTTTGCTTATAAATACATGAACCTGGTTGTTCTATATTTAAAACACACTGGGTTTATTAGTACTATTAAATAGATCACATTATTACTTATTATACTCATTATTATTACTTGAGCTTGTTTTATTTATTCATTTCACAGATAGTTATACATCCTTAGTCCTTAAATTAAATTCATTATGGACGTGGACTTAAAATCATTGTTTTATTTTATGGCCTTGCTGCCCTGGCTTTTTGCCTTTGTGCCCTCAAAAAATTGACAACACGAAAGGCCAAGTGGCCTTGCCCCTAAAATGACGAAATTCCAGGCCTGCTACAGACTGATAAACAAGTTAACTCCTCAGAAATCCTAACATCTTTCCATTCTGGCTTGGGGCCATGTTAGTCTATATGAAAGAGACAGGAGAAATCACTGTCATTTAAACAATCAAACTGATGAGAATGTAGGGGCAGGGGGGAAACTCGATACAGCATAGTATCGCAATATTGTATCAATACACAAATGCCAAGTATTGATCAAAGCAAGTATTGATCAATCAATCAATCAATCAATTTTATTTATAAAGCCCAATATCACAAATCACAATTTGCCTCACAGGGCTTTACAGCATACGACATCCCTCTGTCCTTATGACCCTCGCAGCGGATAAGGAAAAACTCCCCAAAAAAACCCCTTTAACGGGGAAAAAAAACGGTAGAAACCTCAGGAAGAGCAACTGAGGAGGGATCCCTCTTCCAGGAAAGCAAACCAATTTTTCCATTGGCTTTTTTTGGCTGACTGAGCATGCTGAAAAAGTGTCTGTGACGATGGAGCCCATCAGTGAATGAAATTAATCTGATTGAGCTCAGCGAATGAGAAGAGAAACGGAAGTGAGGAAAGTCAACAAAGAGCTTAAGTCATGAGGTTAGTGAGACCAAAACAAACATGTTACATAAGGTAAGATTATTTTTCTTTATCCATTGAGCTCTTTGGCAAAAACATTTTACTGATGGTTTGTGTTATTGGCGCACAATAAATTTGCTCTGTTCTTTCAACATTGGATTGTGTTGTTAACGTGCTAGCTGGCTAACTAGTCTTAGAAGACAGGCATTCTGGTTCCTTTTTGAATGACGATTAGAGACAACCACCATCTGCTGGTGTGGAGACTTATTTCCTCTCACACAGGCGCAGAACATACGAATGGTGGAAGATGTTGTAGATGACACTGAGAGCAGCCTGGGGAATGTTCTGAGCATATGGGGACATTTTCTGTTTGACAACTGAGAAAACTACTATAGAACAAAACTCATCTGGGTATAAAAAAGACAACACCTGTGGGTCCAGAAAATGAGATTCCCATTCATTGTCTATGGAGCAGCTCCACACTTTATACCTTATCATATCATAAGTTTGAGACTTAGTTTTTTGTTTTATGGCTTTGAGAGAATAGCTCATATTCACACATACTGATTGATCTTTCCTGTGCCATGAAAATGACATGTCTGAATTTAGGTGGTGTACCCCTTTAATATACTGGACATCTGTTATATTAAGCCTCTGCTTAGATAAATCTCCTAGCTGGTGAAGTGGAAATGTGCTGCATGCTTGCAGAGTACTGCCCTCAGGCTTATGGTTCATGTATTTAGTTGTTTCATTATGCCCTGTGAAGAGTTAGTTTTTATTTGGTTTCTTATGAGTGAGGTTAGCTCTTTCTTACCATTAACATCTTCTATGTCTATAACTCCTCGTGAAAAGCAGCATTTTAGGCGCTCTGCCTTCTCTCCCTCCACCGGCTCCAGCAGGGTGATATCTGGGAGAAGGCGGTAACTGGCTGTGGCCACTGGAGAGAACTTAGCATGGTCCTTACCTGAACAAAGAAAACACTTCAGTACCAGGGAGCATACAGTAGCAGACAGATAAAATGATCCAAGTGCACATTAGTACATAATATATGAGGATTATGAATGTGTAAGGTGTGCTGTATAACTTTCAGATACTTAAACATTAGAAACAAAAATGTCAAAACACTTCGTCACTGACAAATTCCACCAAAGTAATCTATATTTTTGTACATGTTTTTGTTGAAGGCTCTAGAAGAAACCATGTGTTAAGATTAGTTTGTCACTCTGAGACCTCCAGTCAAGAATGAACTTTCATGCAAGTACTTTTCAGATTTGGAAACACATGTAGGCTAGTAATATAAACTTCATACTAATTTATAATGTAAACTAGAATTACCACCCCGCGGTTGTATGCCTACGCACACAGTGCAGTCAAGTTTCTCTTACAATTTACATCCATGTCTGTGAAAACATGGATGCGTCACACACATCTTCCCCCCAACAGCATGGCAGATCTATACAATCAGCACAGTTTCAAGGAGGACACCCAAGATTAGTCTCACCAATTCAGTATCTGACCAAATGTCTTCCCTTTTGTTACTGAGATATGATGTTGGCTAATGGCCAGAAAATGTTTTCTGCAAAATATTATGACGTCAAAGTGAAGTTGACCTTTTGGATATAAAATGTCATCACTTCATTGTCATAATTTTTGACATTTGTGTGAAGTTTTGTCATAATTAGCACATGAATTCTTGAGATATGGCCAAAGACATATTGTGTGAGGTCATACTTGAAAACCAAAATCCAATCAGTTCATTCAGTGTTTCCCCTACCATTATATCAGCCCCCCCAACGGCACCCCGCAACCCCCCCTTGAAGGTCAAGTCAATTTTATTTAATTTTATTTTCTATATAGCGCCAGATCACAACAGAAGTTATTTAAGATTACCTTTCCTATAGAACAGGTCTATCCCTTGTCCTTTTATTAAACAAACTAAATAGCCTTTTGTTATTCATCTTATTTACACAACGGCATGTCATTTCTGTCTCTACATGCCTACAATTCTCCTCTACTCTCCGTGTGCGCACACATACACACACACACAAACACACACACACACACACACAGGTGAGCACACTCCCACCAGCTGACAGAGAGCGTGCGTCAGAAAATATGTTGCGTCAACCATCTGAAAAGCAGACAAACATATCTGCACTTTTTTTAACACTACCAGGGTGGTGAAGAAGAAATGTTATGATGTTGAGTCCAATGTACAGTTCAAATACTTGTTCAGTTGTTATACTGACTGCTGTCATTAAAAGAAATACATGAACACCATGATTCCTTTAAGTGTTTGTGTCGGTTTGTGTACCGTGTTCACAAGAATGAGACAGACAAGGTCACAGTGACCTTGACCATTGACCTACAACCACCAAAAACTTCTCAGCTCATCGTTGAGTCAAATTGGACATTGGTGCCAAATTTGAATGAATTCCCTTGAGGTGTTCTTGAGATATTGCGTTCACATGCATGGGATGGATGGACAGACGTAGGAACAGATGTACATAAAACATGAAAGCATAATGCCTCTGGTTGTGGCTATTACCTGCACGGAGGCATAATAAAAGGGCCCTTGTTTTATCCCATATCTGCAGTGAGCTGGCTAGTCTCTCATCTAGACACCAAGAAGCTCTTACCGATTCCTTTGACACAGTGCATGATGATGTCCAGCTCCTGTCCTGGTCGGAGCTGAGCAATCAGGATGTCATCATGTACTGGTCCAATGATGGAGTCTGCAAACACGTCTGCCTGGTTCCCAATCGGGACCCACTTTATGTCCCTGGAATAAACTGAGACGAGACAGCATGGAACAGGGGATTTTTACACAGGGATATTCTTTCTTAATTAGGTATCAGTGCCGTGGAGCATTTCCCTCCCCAAAGGGCTTATTTTCAGCAATCACTCATTTTTCTGTCACAGCTATTGTATCCAAGTCTGCATCTGCAAACACTACCAGCAAATCTTTGATCACTTAGTGTCTCCTGAAACCTACCCATGTGGTTCAAATACAGCTCTTGTGGGTCAGAGGAGTCTTTACTGGCTCTGGGATTCCTCCTGCATTTAACCTTCAGCTGCAGTTGTATTGTATCTATTTCTGAACCTTCTTCTTCTGCAGACTCTTCACCTGAAATAAACAAAGCAGAACCAAATATGTTCGACTCTACTGGGTTCCCTGGTGTGTCCATCTTATAAATGTATGTTCCTACCTGAGGACAAGCCGGGAGGTAGAGCTAATAGAGCGCCCACTGTGTGTGTATGTATGTGGAAGTATCCTTGGGCAAGATACTGAACTCTTAAACTGTGTGTGAATCTTTACTGAGACGCACCTTGTATGGTAACCTCAGCCAACAGTGTAAGGTGTGAAAGTGACATGTAGTGTAACAGCGCTTTGGGTGTTCACAAGACTAGAAAGGTGCTGTACCATTCACCCATGTAATGTAAGGCAAAATTAGCTCCTAACCACATCACATATTTGCTATGATAGATAAATTATCAAACTGGTTCTGGTCAAACATTTGATAAGATTTGGGGACCATTTTAAGTGGTCTGGATAAACATATAAATGCTAAACCAAAGAAATGCAGCAAAAGTACTATGAATTTCCTGCATCTTATATTTACCTCACTTAAAACAAAAATGTAAGAAAAAAACATAAAAATACATACTTTGATCAAGTTTTTTCAAACCTTGACAGCTGAGAATTTGGTATTAAATATTTGTGTAATGTTCCTTAAATCTAAGCTTAATAACAGCTGTGTGGTATAGACAGAAAATGGAATCAACTGTCTGATCCAAAAGACAGTTGATTCCATTTTGTGTCTATACCAACCACTGTTCATGAGAAAAAGATGTACCACTCCCTATCATCACTGCGCAAGCATGAGTATACTATGAGGCTTCTCTGATAAAACCATCAGCAGGTCACATTTTTATTGATATCATAGTCATATAAGGTAAGCTATCAACTCATCAACTTTAAATCAATGCCTCCCGAACCTGGAGCAAGTAACTGGTAAAAAATTGGGTGTAAAAGTCACAGCTGTTATTTCATTGTGCCTTAAGCAGGATTTATATTTCTGCATCGAATCAACGCCAACACCATAGCCTGATGTGCACCTCCCCAGAAATGTAATTACACGTCGCAGCGATGCAGATCTGTCTATTTTTGTAAGCTGAAAACCATTTCCCTCAGAGTAAACAAAGCTTTATTTACTTTTATTTCACAGATAAGAAACAACAAATTGTGAAGACAATAAAAGTATCCACAAAATTGTATTTTAAGTCTTGTGTGTGATTTATCCTGGCTTCATGTGATCAGAGGAAATCTCCGCTTGTCACTAGGCTAATTTATACAATGTAAAACACCACAGGCTTGTGCTAATAATGTTAGCATGTTGTATTTGTTGGGAAAACATGTTTAGTACAGGGTTTTCCCTGGGTTTTTTCGAGACCAAGGTGGCAAAGGCCTGTGGCAGGGGGCATCTTGACAGCTGTACTTTTAGATTCGGTCCCCCCCTCTATTAAATATGAAAGGAGGCCCCGACATGCTTGAGCTTTACACTGCTGACTTGTATGATCAGAACAGACATGTACTGTGATTTTCAGCCTTCTATGATCAGGGGCGGAAATCCTGGGGGGGACAGGGGGGACATGACTCCCCCTTCAGTAAAGCTGCCCCCCCTAGAATAATTTGAGACACAATTAATAATTTTTGAACAATGCAGTAGTATTTATTGAAAGCACAATGTAAGCGGTGCTCATTATAATCGCGCAATAATGTGCTATTTAAATCTTAAAAGATTTAGTCCCCCCCTCCCATTCCTAGTAGTGGTATATCCCACTACTGCCCACATCACGCATCGCAGGGTAAGATCGATGTACACTCACACAGACACAGTTTAACTTACACAAGTTACAACACATCCCATTTACTGTTACAACAAGCCCCAGGCCCAGGCTG
>NC_065524.1:3541772-3547937 GCF_006386435.1 Epinephelus moara
CTCATAAGTATAGACATTCACTCTGCCTGTTGGAGAGATAGAGAGAAGATTAAAGCGTCAAATTGCGGTAAAAGATGCTGTATAAAAGACAGGCTACAACTTTTTTTTCCTTGTCCACCCCTGGAATTATTCTCTAAAATTTTACTGTTTATTGTCCCCCCCAGCTATGAAATGGGATTTTCGCCCCTGTCTATGATTATATTTACCCTTTACAGCAGGCACATCCTGACAGCTGAGAATATTACTGTCAGGTATTTTCCCCCCTCTATTAAAAATAAAAGGAGGCTGAAAATCACAGGACATGTCTGTTCTGATCATACAAGTCAGCGGTCCTGAAATGTGTGTTTTCTCTTCTATAATACACATTCTACATCTCGGAGGCAACCTCTTTCCACCAACGGGCTTCCTTCGCCTTTCAAACAGGGCAGAGCTCCATGGGAAACAACACCAGAGGGAGAAGCAGGTCCGTAAAGCTGTGCGCCGGACGAAAAACAAGTGCGTTGCACCGAATGCGCGCCGCTACGGCGTCACTTTGGGTTGTGAGCACGCATGACGCACGCCTACATTAAAAGTAATGGGTTTGTGCGCGCAAAAGACGCTACATCTGAACGCTCCCCATGATCACCCGTGATCGCCTTTGTCTTAGATAGGCAGGGAAAACCCTGTAGTATAAAACTGTTGTTTTGTTGGTGAACGTTATTAAATATTCTTGTTGTCCCTTTATATGAGTACAGAAAATCCCCGCTAGCCCCTAGGCTAATTTATACAATGTAAAATGCCTTAGGCTTGTGCAAATAACATTAGCATGTTGTATCTGTGGTGAAAAAGTTTCGCGCAAAAGACAAGTGCTTTGTCTTTGAATCCTGCGCGTGATAATGAAGCCAATTTGTGTATTTGTGATTGAAACTGTTGCTATAAAGCCATGTTAAATGTGTGCTTTGAATCAACTAAACTTTACAGCACTTCACAGAAACCCCACCGCCGACTGGAGTTAAACCTAACCTAAAATGCGAAACCTAATGCGTTTCCAGGCTAATTAGAAAAATTTACATTGATAAGTAGTATCAATATTGGATGACTGAACAAAATGCTGTCCAAGCCCAAACCTACACATATGCCTTTCAGGAAAACAATTGCAGCAGAGTAACATGGGAGTACTGTGGTAAACTGTCATATGTGTGAGTGGTTCACTGTGTTGTTTTACCAGTATTCCTGTACTCAAACAGGCGAGGGTCAGCTTTGATGGGGATGAGGCCTAATCTGTGGGCCAGCACTTCATCCTGGACGATGGATGTGTTGTTATAGATAAATACCTTCTCTACAGCCATAGTAGGCACCTGCAAACAAGAATAATGCAAAATTCTCACAGATGCACAAAATATATATCATGATATATGATTTGATAATGTTGCCAGTAGGGATGGGTACCAAACCCGGTACTAAACAAGCCCCAGGGCTAAATGATCAAAGACTGTAGTATTGATAAGCTCTGATATTATTGGTTCTTTCATCAGTACTGTTAAAGATTTTGGTTTAATTCATTATCATCCTGCAGCCTCTGCAGTAAAATAAAAACATTAATAACTTTGCAAACATGGCTTGATTTAGAATATATTTTGTGATAAAATAATTAGGGATGGACGATACATAGCGGGCTTTTAGATTATCGGCCAATAATGCGAAATTTGTATTATTATTTATTATTCAAATAATAAAATGACAGCCGATAAACAGAGCAGACAATACAAAGGCAACTTGCTTTTACTGACTTAACTGGCACAGCATCTATACTGTTAAACACAGAGAAGAAGAAGAAGAAGAAGAAGAAGAAGAAGAGGCACTGGGTATTATGCTAACTAGAGAGCCAGATGTGTTGTTGCCAGCGTACATGTTTTTCATAGTTGTAGAGGTAGACAGCATGATTATGCCAGGGGTCTGATCCCTTTCTGTCGCTGCCATGACACTGGTTAGACGCAGCACTGAAGGACCGTCCAGGACGGAACGACCATCCAGGTTACACAGTTAGCTCGAGCTAGCACAGCAGCAGCAAACATCCAACACGGAGCTGTTAAACTGTCCCAACAAACCACACTGACTCGACTCGTTAAACCCGTTAATAACTGTAAGGTATCATTAGCTGTGTGATGCTAACAGTTTGCCCTATCACTGTGTGACTGAAGGAGGTGTTACTGTCTCATGATGAACAGAGGAGAGAGAGCGAATCAATACGCTGTGTGCAGCTCTAAAATAGGATAGGCGTTTACCCATTTTAAATAGTAAAAAAAAAAGAAAAAAAAAAGGAAAATCTAAATTTGGCAGGTCAGTGTTGATATTGTGCCTCACATGTAGATCAATGTATGGGAAACACAAAGCCTTTATTTTTGTATTGATGGATCAATCAATCAATCAATTTTATTTATAAAGCCTAATATCACAAATCACAATTTGCCTCACAGGGCTTTACAGCATACGACATCCCTCTGTCCTTAGGACCCTCACAGTGGATAAGGAAAAACTCCCCAAAAAAACCCTTGAACGGGGGAAAAAAAAACAGTAGAAACCTCACGAGGAGCAACTGAGGAGGGATCCCTCAGAGATATATTGTATACATCTCTATTGGAGACCTGAACCCGTGGGTCAGGTGATGTGGATAATTTCTTTAAGACAATCCACCTGAGGTCGTGGCTAGCAGCCTATACCCCTGTCAACCACGTCCCCAGTGATCTAGATCTGATGGAACGAATCCCAGAGCAGCCTCGCGGTGGAGAGAAAGCCTCTTCACTCAGAGAACCAGGGTTACACATGTAACCTCACAACGTTCTAGGCTTCCCCTCCACCCAGAGATATACTGTATGTATCTCTATTGGAGATCTGTAAGACACACCGCTAGGGGATAGAGCAGCATCAACTTCGAAT
This sequence comes from Epinephelus moara, assembly GCF_006386435.1. Taxonomy (NCBI): domain Eukaryota; kingdom Metazoa; phylum Chordata; class Actinopteri; order Perciformes; family Serranidae; genus Epinephelus; species Epinephelus moara. The sequence goes on from NC_065524.1 coordinate 3,544,689, forward strand.
GAGACGTCCCCGCCACCAAAGTGCTCTACAAAATACACTGTGTGCCCAATGAACTATATACAAATGTACACTATATACACACCCCAGGCTAGCCAGCTCCGCAAGACGCAAGATGCTGTTGCCACAAGCCCTGGCGCCAGACGCTACCAAGGCAACATGGCCCCGCAAGACGCAAAGGCCCGATTAAAGGGGTGGAGAGGCCACTCAGGCGAGCCACACAGGCTGGCCTGACAAGGAAACAATATGTCACTATTGCTGGGCCAAGCCAAGCACCAGCTCACCAAATGATGTGCCTGCAGCCACATTAATCTGGTAGAATATTGCAAACGTGGATGGGGTAGACCAGGCAGCTACTGCGCAAATTTAATTGAGAGATGCACCGCGCCATGACACCCAAGAAGTAGCCATGTGAAGGTGCATGGAGCCAGAGAGATACCGAACGGCAGGACTCAACCTGCCGTCGAACACGAAGCGGAGAAAACGCTAATGCCTGTTCCAGATTGGAATCTGAAAGTAGGCATCCTTCAGATCTATTGTGGTGAACCAGTCCCCTTTGTTGATGGACTGTCTCACCCGGGGAATCGTCAACATTTTGCAAGGCAGCCGTCTGAGATGCCGGTTCAGACCCCTGAGATCTAAAACGGGTCGCAATTTGCCATCCCTCTTGGGGATGAGAAAATAGCGAGAGTAAAACCCACCCTGCCCGTTGTCGCGAGGTACTTTCCTGATGGCCCTTTTTCCCAACAGAGTACAAACCTTGGTCTGGAGAACTGCTTTTCGTTCTGTGTCCACCACCATGAACACTGTAGGTGTCATTGAGGTTGGGGGACGCCGAGCAAACTGAATACGATACCCCTGGGTCATGGTTGAAACCACCCAGGGGCTCATATTCATTTACTCCCAGGCTGCCACTCGAGCCTGGGCTTGCTGGAGGCAGACTGAATGTGATCTGGCGTCAGGAAGAAGAAGGAGGCTTAGGCTTGCCTTCGCCTCTGCCCACTTGCACCGACGTGACCGCGGTGAGCATCATGAGTAGCCCTCAGGTCACCAGGCCCTCAGCCTGATCCAAGTGCCTGTGTGGGGCCCTCGACCGTCTTACCCCCAGCCTGACCAGACCACCTGGGCTTGGCCTTGGGGGTCAGTCCTTAGCACAACGGCAGGCCTCCTGTGCCTGTTGCAAAAGAGTAGTGCCACCAGGCCTAAACATGGCTGTCGGTACAACCGGCAACTTCAGGAGGGCCCCTATGTCCTCTGACTGCAACTTAGATCCGGACAAATACAGCTGGCGCCTGGTAACCCAGAATGACGACATGCCCTTCCCAGTGGTCAGCGTCATCAGTGATGACAACATAGATGAAACGAGCTGTATCTCAGAAATAAGACGGGCATCAGCCCCAGTGCTCAGCTGACGTACCAACTTCTGCTGGTACAGCACTAAGATGGACCCGGTATTCGCCAGTTGAGTCTGAACTGCCATAGACCTGTGTAGTCTGGCCAGTGAGGCATCCAGAATTTTGCAGTCCCCTGACGGAGTAGCTGGCCCTAACATGGAGCTGGCCAGAAATAAGAGGGCAGAAACCGACTGGTCTAGCTGAGGCAAAGAACCACAGCCCACCTTCTCCTTATGCTGCATGGCAGACATCCATCTGGTGGTAGCAGTAAGGGAAAGCTTAGCCGTGGGATTCTCAAATGCCTTGTGCATCAGGTCTTCCACATCTGGCAGGAGAGGCACTGCAAAAGGCACCTCCGTATCAGGGAGATCATCATCCTCATCAAAGCATGATGGGGGAGGAGCTTGACCTAATACTGGTCCGAGCCCCAGAGCCTGAGAAGCCCTCTCAATCAAGCTTCTGAATTGCTGGCGCTTACTTTCTTTGGTCTCACTCTCCTCAATCATCCCCTCAGCAGCTGCATCATCCGATAACCCCAACACATCAACTTCCTCCTCCACATCCTCCTGGTCATCAACCTCGGGACTCAGATTCTGATTCTGTCACCAGGCAAGAAGGACCTGGGAGGGGACTTAGGGCGGGAATCTACAAAGGAGCTGCCTCCAAAATCCCCCATCTTGAGGCCCAGACTACTGGGGCACTGCGGATGGCGTAAACTCTCTTCGCCCCCACCTACGCTTCGCCCTAAACACACAAAGCCAAGCCTCTAAGGATCGTGCTGGCAAAATAGAACAATCCATACAGAAGGATGGATTGTCGCCTGCCGCAGCAGCATGTTCCTCCCCCAAACAATGCACACACATATCATGCCCATCCTCAATGGGCAATTGAACCCCACACACCACACAAAAATGGCTTATTGACGCCATTTCTCCAAATCTCGCGATAACCCCACCCTTGCGGGATCACCTCCCAGCATGGCTGCTGCCAAACTTTTACCGGCAAAACTGTGGGATTGTGGAATGTATTGTGTGTGAATGTTGCAATGTACAAACAAAGGGACAGGCAGCAACCTTAATAACCCACGAACTCCTTCTCAACGCCCCAGTGGACAAAGAAGAGAGTTCTGTGTCTGTAACGTGAAGAAAATCCCTGCACGGGGACAACACGCTCGACACTGGATCTAACAGAAGCCCCACACTATCAACAAACTCACAGATCCTTCTCCCCTCGTCCAAACGGGACCGGGATAAAGACCCTAGTGTTATCTGGCACGGAAGCCTCTCCACAGAGACAATATGCCAACACCGAGAGTGTGACAGCAAGGACGGCATTTGCAAAGCGCAACACAGCCACTGTGAGAGGTGATCACCCTCTCTCAAACCCCGTGAGGTAAGCGGCACAGACTGTGTATTTGTTAGCCTTGCTAAACAAAAGTTTTCTTTTTGTAGAAAGATAGAAGATAGAATTGTCTCAAAGAAGCACAGCGACACACGCCACGCTGCTCCACGTGGAATCAGAAAAATCACTGGGGGCGTGGTTGACAGGGGTTTTATATAGGCTGTCAGCCATGACCACAAGTGGATTGTCTTAAAGAAATTATCCACGTCACCGGACCCAAGAGTTCAGGTCTCCAATAGAGATACAGTGGTGTGAAAAAGTGTTTGCCCCCTTCCTGATTTCTTACTTTTTTGCATGTTTTCCACACTTAAATGTTTCAGATCATCAAACAAATTTAAACATTAGTCAAAGATAACACAAGTAAACACAAAATGCAGTTTTTAAATGAAGGGTTTTATTAATGAGGAAGAAAAAAATCCAAAGCTACATGGCCCTGTGTGAAAAAGTGTTTGCCCCC
>NC_065524.1:3548824-3573949 GCF_006386435.1 Epinephelus moara
GGGGGCAAACACTTTTTCACACAGGGCCATGTAGCTTTGGATTTTTTTCTTCCTCATTAATAAAACCCTTCATTTAAAAACTGCATTTTGTGTTTACTTGTGTTATCTTTGACTAATGTTTAAATTTGTTTGATGATCTGAAACATTTAAGTGTGGAAAACATGCAAAAAAGTAAGAAATCAGGAAGGGGGCAAACACTTTTTCACACCACTGTATATCTCTGGGTGGAGGGGAAGCCTTGATTGAGAACTGTTGTTTGTTTTGTAGTGATGTCAGTTAGATTTGGTTCAGTCAGATCTATGGAATATTAAATCATCCACCTTTGCTTGCTACAACCTAGCCTTTCTTACTCTCAGGTGTGCAGAAACTACTAATTATGAACTTCTTTTAGAAAATACAAAAATGTGAAATTATCGGTTATCTTATCGGCATCGGCCATGAGAAGTAGGTAATTATATGTTATCAGTATCGGCTGGAAAAAATACATATAGCGCATCCCTAAAAATTACATCTTGAATAACGTCTAAACGTAAACATTTAACTTTGCAAACGTGATTTATCTGCCTTACAAAATACAATATATCATCTCTTGTAACATACTAAAATAATGATGTGGTCACTGGGATGGGACCATTCTAAATTCATAGAACCTATGTTATATCTGAAACTTTCACTTTGTCGCATTTCCTGTTTTAACTGGCAACGACTGACTGCATACTTTGCGGACTGTCTTAATCTGTGCTTTGCTGCTTTTGACTTCCATATAATGGACATGGTGTTAGCAGCAGGTTACTGCAGGCAGAATGGCCAAAAATAACGCTTTCCAGTTTGTATTCTGCTTGTTCAACATGTGTTTGACAAATTGATTATCCTGTCTCCTTTGTGTGGGCTCTGCGCTAAAGTGGCAGCACAGTGACTGGCTGTTGTCTCGTTTATTTCTGCTGTGTGCTAGGCTGTTATATCTATTCATATCGAGGAAAATGTCCAAAGTTTATCATTGTTATCAACATACATGTTATTGCGATTCCTTTATTGAGATTGTTTTATCGCCCAGCCCTATTTATGACAACATTACATGGCTGTATGGATATAAGACGAATGCAAATCCTACCTCTGCTAGTAAGATCCTTCTGAAGGCATTGGCGATGGCTGCATCTATCCCCACCATGTCAAACTCCATACTGTTCTCATCCAGATGCACTATGTCAATTCTGAAGTTCTGCAAACAGATAGGACATATTCATTAAACAGGAGTGTAACCTAGGGTTACAGCAATATATTGCTTTTAAGGTATACCATGGTATGAAAATTACAGGTTATCATAACATGTGCATTGAGGAGAAAAAAAAGGAATTGGAAGGAGAATCTTACCTTCTGTGAGGAAGCACAAACTCCCTCACTAACTTTTGCTAAACCCTATTTGTTAGGAAAGGTGGACAGACTCTCACACACAATTTTCTTTGTTTTCTTTGTTTAATTTATGGTTTCAGTATTAACTGAGAAACTCAAACAATAGTACTAAGCATTAGAATTTTTAGATGCAAGTTTTTCTTAAGAATGTACTAAAGATATGCAATAATCTAAGCCATAACCTGTCCGGCTTTGGGTCCTTTGTGGAGGCCATCTTGTGCTGGTACTTAAAGTGGAAGCACGCCTCAACAATAGCCCTTTTATATGGTGTAGGTTTAGGCGGGTTCTCTGATTTGATCGGTCAAATGATGTGTGATGAAAATGACAGCTAATTAAGACAAATACTGACTGATGTACAAATGATTTGCTTACTTTGAATTAGTGCTGCACGATTTGATAAAAATGTGCGATTGCGATTTTGATGGACAATATCGCGATTTGCGATTGCGATTACAATATAATAAATAAAATGGCATCATGAGTCCTCTTGCTTGATTCAGTGTTTCCCCTGCATTATATTAGGGGGGCACTGACCTGACCTGACATAGTTATTGTTATGGACAGTGTGTAAATGACCATCAACAGACTGCTGTTACGCACAGTCAAACATGGCTCTCGCACAGCAGCGCAGCACGGCACTGTACACACACTCAGCCTGTGTTGCATTCAGGCATTGTCACGTAAATGACAAATTCCAGCATGTGAATAGGCCATTGCACAACACAGCAGCATGTCAAGTGGGCTGAGCACAATTGCTCAATTTTTAATTTGTTATTATATAGTTTGTTATGGAGTCTGTGATTTCCCTGTATCTCTTTGAGGTCTTGTCGTATGGCGTAACACTTACAGAAGCAGTTGAGACAGTGAGGAAACGTCTGCTACAAGACAGCTCCCTTCCAGACAGGACCAACTTCACCACAGACCACATTTGTGACCTGCTGGACCTTTGTTTGACCACTACCTACTTCAAGTTCAGCGAGGGTTTCTGCCGACAAAAGCACGGCTGTGTGCTTTTGCACAGCGACAATCTTTGTCAATCGTCCTCGGAAGAGGTCTGTCTGTAATTTTGCGCCCTCCTCCAGCCATGCCCACCTCCATTTAATTTTCACCCCTCTCTCCAGTTCTGCTGTATTAACACCGGGTTTAATATATTTTGCTTCCATCTCTCTGCCCTCCTCTACTCTACTTCAACGCTACTTACCTCTCTCTCTCTACTCTACCGGTAGACTACTGCATCCACCTGTTGCACAAAACGCACACGGCAGTGTTTCCCCTAGGATGAAGTTGTAGCAGCGGAGGTGAAGCACACGTGAATTTTTTTTTTCATGTGTGAAACTTTTTTGTATGCTTGCAAAGCACAGCCTGCTGGGATGTTTCTATGTATCTACTGGCATCAGAACGGCTCTTTAGGACTAAACACATACAGTACATTTGTGCTAGGGATGGAACAGTTCATGAAAAAAACCTGAACCGTTCGGTTCTACTGTTTCGGTTCGGAGCGTGTGTGTCGTTCGGTTCATGAGCATGCGCAACTTTTTCTTTTTTTTCATACGGAGGTGCAGGGTAGTAGTAGCAGTGACACTCCTGCCCAGAAGGGGGCGGAATGCACCATATAGTTGCTGGCCAACCGCCATAAGAAGAAGGAGTGTAGCATGCATGTTGTGGAGGCGTATTTGTGGACATGGCGAGCGGAGAAAACCGTAACGTTAATGACTCAGAGATAGAAGATGCACCAGCAGGAGTGTATCGGTCTGCAGTATGGGAGCATTTTGGATTTAGTGTGTCCTATGATGGCGGTAAGAAAGTTGTGGATAAAAGTGCAACTGTGTGCAAGCACTGTGCAACGCGTGTTGTTTATGCTGCCGGCAACACGTCCAACATGTCAGCTCATATACGGAGACGTCATCCCGGTGTGTCACTCAACAGCAGCTCAAAGAGGAGAGTGTCGGGTACGGAACAACTTCTACTCCCCGCGGCTTTTAAACAGCCGTTAAATGAAAAGTCCGACAAAGCAAAAGCCATAACTGAAGCATTGGGGTGTTTCATAGCCAAAGATATGCAGCCTTATGCCATGGTGGAGGGTGTTGGATTTCAGCGTATGTTAAAAGCAGTTGAGCCACGATATAAAGTCCCCTCCCACAAACACTTAAGCGACACGATAATTCCCGCACTTTATGAAGAGACACGAAGAGAAATTGTGAAAGAGTTGTCTGACACAGCCTATGTAGCTCTTACTACTGATGGATGGACTTCTAGGGCTACTGAAAGTTTCCTGACTGTAACTGTCCATCACATCAACTCAGAGTGGGAGATGAAAAGCTCCATTTTACAGACCCGCCCCCTGTATGAGAGCCATACAAGCCAGCATCTCTCTGAAGCACTGACAGAAACAGTGACAGAATGGAAGTTGGCGAGGGGCAGCAGCACAATCCCTGTTACTACAGACAATGCAAAAAATATCGTGAATGCAGTCAATGCAACAGTTGGACTGGGGCCACACATTGGCTGCTTCGCACATACTGTTAATCTTGCAGCCAAGAATGCAGTCTCAGTAAATCAGGTATCCCGACTCCTCGGAAAAATCAGAAAGGTGGTAACATTTTTCCATTGGAGTACAACAGCCAGCCATGCCCTAAAAAACAAACAGGTGATACTGGAATTGCCAGTTCACAAGCTAATACATGATGTCACCACACGTTGGAACAAAACGTATGACATGCTGAAGCGTTATGTGGAACAACAGGCTGCCATCTATTCTGCCCTGATGAACAAGGATGTTAAGAAGAATGTCAAGGACATTGCTGTTTTGACTGACAGTGAGGCAAAACTGGCAGAGGACCTAATTAAGATTCTCAAACCTCTGAAGACTGTGACAACCCTGATGAGCATGAGCATCCATGATCATCCCTCTGCAGAAGATGATACTAAAAACCATGACACCAAGTGAAGAGGACAGCTCCACCATCAAAGATGCTAAGGCAGCCATCACTAAAGACCTGGGAGGCAAATATGGGGACCCTGATCTTCAGGACTATCTGCACAGAGCCACAGCCCTGGATCCAAGATTCCAGTCCCTGCCCTACTTGGAAGAAGCCTCTGTTCAGAAGATCTAGAGTGATGTCACCAGAGAAATCATGGAAATTGAAGAGCAGGTATTGTTATTTTTTATTTTTGTAATTATAACTAAATTTAATGTATTTTATCATCATTACAATTTCTCCATTTTTTAAACTAAACAGAATATTTGAGCCTTTGCAATATTTTTTTTCTTTTCCCTTTGTCCAGTAGAGAATAATTTTAGTGTCTTTGCTGTTATGAAAGTGTTTGTTGTTATCAATATTTTTAAAACAACTATGCTATTTGTCATTTTATCATGCAGGGTCAACCCAGAGAATCCCAGAGGGCCAGCTCATCCTCATCTGGAGAGCCAAAGGCATCAGGGATGTCATCTCCTCCCCAGAAAAAAATCTGCCATGGCAGAGCTTTTTGGAGAGCTCTTTACAACAGAGGAGAGAACCACCAAGCCTTTGTCCCACATCATTCAGGAGAAAGTCTCAACATACAAGGTCACAGGCTGCATTCCCGTGGATGCAGATCCACTTGCTTGGTGGAAAAGCAATGAGCATAAGTATCCTCACATTGCTAAGTTAGCACAACGTTACCTTGCAGTCCCAGGTACATCTGTACCAAGTGAGCGAGTTTTTTCAACCGCAGGGGACATCGTCACTGCAAGTAGATCTCGTCTCTTGGCAGAGAATGTGTACAAATTGATCTTCTTGCAAAAGAACATGACGATAAAATGAGCAGAGCAGTGATGAACAGTGCAGTGCATGTGTTAGTTTTGGTGTATGCTGCATTTTATATTGATGACCTGATAATTTGGGATTATTTATTTTGTTATTTTAGATAGCACAGTGACACTTTAAGTTTGATAAGAAATCCAGCCTTATTTCTTTGATTGTATTTCAAACACTGCACTTTAATTTCAAGTGGAAAACTGATCTTTCCATTAAGAACTGATAATCAGGGAGTTGAAACATGCTGACATTGTTTTTGTGTTGATTGCAAACTAAATCTACTAGTGTTGATAAAGCTTATGCTTCACTTTATGTTGATGGTATAATGTGGTTATAAAAATGGTCAAGTTAAATTCTTTTGTTTGCAGACTGTGCACTAATTGATCAAAGCTTTAGGAGCCATTTTTACTTTTTATTTTATAAAATATTTTTGTAAGAACCACAGTTAATAAATGTGGATTTTATATTTCAGTCAGTTCAGTAGTTGGGCCCAATATGCACAAAAAGTGAGTGGATAAGCGTTTGTTAAAGATAACGTTCTTTGGCAAATAAATGAAAGGCATGTTGAAACTAGCAATGTTTCCTCTCTTGCATGCCAGAATCTTACCTAGCTTTAACCTAAGACTGTCACAATGATGTATCAAATGTCAGACTGCCTCATTCTTTCAGTTTTTACATGAAAGACATAATTGATTTTTTGTTAACTGTAAATGGTGGATTATTGGACTTCATGGTGTTAAAAACAACTATGTGAACCGAACTGAACCGAAAACCGTGACCACAAAACCGTGATCTGAACCGAACCGTGGATTTTGTGAACCATTCCACCCTAATTTGTGCACAGTAATGAGCAGGTGAAATGTCTGTCTAGCTTACATATGAGGTGTCTCAAGATTTAGGAAAAAACAATTTTATTGAACATAATAAAAGTAAAAAGTCACTTGACATGCTGCTGTTTTGTGCTATGACCTATTTAAGTGCTGACAGTTATTTACGTGACAACGCCTGAACGACACACAAGCTCAGCACCAAATGAGTGTTGTGCTGCGCTGCTGTGCAAGCAGTGTGTTTCTCTGTGCGTAACAGCAGTCCTTTGATGGTTATTTACACACTGTCCATAACAATAACTTTGTCAGGTAACAAACTGCGCCGGGCTCGGGGTCAGGTTTGTTCAGGAAAATGCGTCCCGAGTCGCGCTCTAGCATGCTCACCTGTGTGTGTGTGTGTGTGGCGGAACTCCACCATGTGCGATACAGAGAGCAGAGGAGAATTGTTAACGCGTGACCATGTAGAGACAGAAATTACACGATGGCATCACATGATAAATAGTATATTATTATGTTATTATATGAAGCGTCCGTCGTGCAAAATAATCTAAGTTTATGAAGAGATAAGGTGAAAACTACGAACTCGCACAAGTTTTCCGCAGAACTGGACACAAAACAAGTCTCGCATTCTTCTTCTTCACAATTTTCTGGCGGTTGGCAACCAGCTTATAAATGCATTACCACCTTCCCGACCCGGAGTGTGGATATCACCATGGAGAGAGGTGCGCTACATCAGACTTAATTTGAACATAACTGTTTCCATCCCCCGTTTTGCGAATCAACATTTTTTCGAATCAACCAAAACCCGGCTAAAGCAAGCATATTTTAGTTTGTGCGAATCAGGGGATTTTAATTCGAATTTTGGCGTTTCCATCATAATTTTCCAATGCGATACTTCTAGATGTGCATCTAAACAGGCTGATGGAAACATGGCTATTGTCCGATAGCTGGTGGTCAAGCTAACACAAGCTAATCATTCAAACGCAGTTCAGTTGTCCATTTCTGTTGCACATTCACCCACACTCATTTGGATATCAGGCTGTGATGGACACCTAAAGAATAGTGTTGTGTCGTTCGCGAACGAATCGTTCAAAAGAATGAATCTGTTGAGTGAACGTACTGAACTGATTCGTTCATTTCTCAGTTCAGTTGAGCTCAGCAGAGAGCATGCAGGCTGGGAGTGGAACTGCCGATTCGGTCCGTGCGTACAATGAATCACTCGCGAGTCGCGAGGCAGCCAGGGTGCAGGGAGGGACTGCTTACCGCATGACGAATCACTCGGTGAATGAATCACTCGGTGAACGAGTCACTCGGTGAATGAATCACTCAGTGAACGACGTAACCTCGATTCCTGAGTGATTCAAATCATTTCTTCTCAGCGATACACTTTCATAGGCAGGGTTCCTACAGGTTTCTTCAAGTCAAATTCAAGTCTTTTTAAGACCTTTTTAAGACCATTTATATCAAAAATTAATACCTATTTCTCTGCCTATTTCACAGCCCTACCGGCAAAGAAAAATGAAATCCTTGAATTTCAGAGTATTCGTTTATTCAACAAAATAGCAGTCCACAGTACTCCTGTACAGGTTAAATAAAAATAAAAAATAAATTAAAAAATCTGTGGTTGTGTAAACATAAAACAAACATCAGAACAAATGGCGATTTGTTGACTTTTGACACCAGTTCATCTTTGATGTGAATGGCTAACCCAAACTTGGCTATGTAAGCCGTTTTGTCGGCACCACAAGTAAAGGTGCTGGCGATGTCGGAGTCGGGGAACATGCACTTGAAAAGCTCTGAAATACCCTCGTTTCCATTGTAGGACTGGTGTTTGGCGATGGTGTGAAGAGTCCACAACACCTCTGCTTTCAGCGTTGGCGTGGACCCGAAAGACGTGCGTAGATCGACTCTAACATTAACATTAGCTGTGGTCGTAGCAGGAGGGGCTGCAGGAGCACTAGCAGCTAGCTGGCTAGCTGGCGGGAACCCGGCGGTGATGGAAGGAGTTTGTTCCTTTCCTCGGACATACTTCATGTGCTTGGTTGATTTGGCATGAGAGTCTAACGCCTTCACTCCCATTGTTCCGAGTTGAATCCTCTTCTTGCACACGATCCTCTTCTTGCACACGGTGCAGTAAGCCTCAAAAACGTTGTCTACCACAGGTTTTAACCAATGACAGAAAGAAATTTTATCCATCCATGCTTCGTTAAATTTACATTTCCCCATATTCCCAGCATGAATTAAGCAGCTAGCTAACGTTAAAAAACAACTGCTTGCCTTGTTGTTGTTTGTGGTCTGTGTCTGTGTTTGTGTTGTGGTGCTGTTAGCATAGAGTGACCATATTTTGATTTCCAAAAAAGAGGACACTCGGCCCGGCCACGACATAGCCTATTTAAATGATACTCGCAGTTTACTCAAAGATGCCTTATAATTTTAATATATTTAAAATGTATATGTATGGATAGAAAATTCAGTTATATTACAAAATAATATCTCTCAAAGACAGAAATTCAGATAGGCCCCAATAGGGGACACATACACACAAGAGTGTGGCGATCCGAGCCCAACGGTACCCGACAGGTCGGGCCGGGTTTGGTCAAAAATGTAGCTATAAATTGCATTCGGGCTGGGGTTCGATTCAGTCAGCTTTCAGTGAAAATGTAGTGTAAAAATAAATAAAATCCTATTGTCTGTCCTGTTTATTGCTTGGGCACTGTTATTTACGTGACAACACCTGAACATAACACACACAGACACACATTGGCTGTTTGTTTCTACCTCTCCCCTCGCTCGAAGTCTCGGACCTTCCACCACCCGCCTCTGCCTTGATTAAACGCTGAAAATAAAAAAAAGAGGGAGACAGGTTTTTCCTATTTTATCTTATTTTGTTTTATGTCTCCCTCTCCTCTCGCTGGAAGTGTCGGACCTCCTGCCTCCCGCTCCCGTCTCAAACACGGGCTGAGCACCCACGGCGCACGCCCGTCCTGTTAAATACCCTGTAACCGTAACAACTGTGTGGCACAAACTCAGTGCTTTGGTCATTAAATAATGTCGGGCTCGGTTCGGGTTCGGACAGAAATATGCGGCCCGTGCCGCACTCACACACACACACAAACACACGGAAAACCGGACATTATCATCAGTTTATAAAAACCCCCCGGACGCCCCGGACGGGACATGAAAAGTGGACATGTCCGGGCAAAAGAGGACGTTTGGTCAGCCTATGTTAGCGCGAGGTTTTCTTCTTCTTCTTTATTTTTAACGGCAGTTGGCATCCAGCTTATTGGTGCATTACCGCCACCTTCTGTTCTGGAGTGTGAATCAGTCATAGTGTTCGGAGCATTTTCCCTGGGGCTGCATTGCATTCTCAATTATTGGCTCTTTATTTACGTTATTTGATCAAAATAATTGTGGTTGACAAATGAAACTTTTGACGAGAAATGCGATACAGATAAGTTACATACAGGACAATTTTTAAGACCCAGACATCAAAATTCAAGACTTTTTCAAGTCTTTTTAAGGTATTATTTCCAAATTCATAAATTCAATGCTTTTAAGACTTTTTAAGACCCCGCGGGAACCCTGCATAGGGACTGTTTTCTCCAAGCTTACGGCGAATGTAGCCAGGAGTCAAGCCACATGAACACAGTCACACACCTCCCCATTGTTTTAACAGACTTAGTTTCCAGTTAAACAAACTTAAAACGTTAGACTGGCCAGTAATGAGACTCACCAGTGCAGGGCAGACGCAGCAGCAGCAACGGAGAGAGACTGAGTTGAACTACGCAGTACACAGTCAGGGCTCCTCCCGCCAAGCACTGAACGATTCGGTGAATGAATCTTTTTAACAAATCTTTTGAACGTCTCGTCTCGTCGTCCTTCGCTTATCTGGGTACGGGTCGCGGGGGCAGCAGCTCTTCCGAGGGAACCCCGAGGTGTTCCCAGGCCAGCCGGGCGATGTAATCCCTCCAGCGTGTCCTGGGGCGGCCCCAAGGTCTCCTCCCGGTTGGACATGCCCGAAATACCTCCCAAGGGAGGCGTCCGGAAGGCATCCTTACCAGATGATACCGACCACCTCAACTGGCTCCTCTCGATGTGGAGGAGCAGCGGCTCTGCTCCGAGTCCCTCCCGGATGTCCGAGCTCCTCACCCTATCTCTAAGGCTGAGCCCAGCCACCCTGCGGAGGAAACTCATTTCGGCCGCTTGTACTCGCGATCTCGTTCTTTCGGTCACTACCCAAAGCTCGTGACCATAGGTGAGGGTTGGAACGTAGATTGACCGGTAAATCGAGAGCTTTGCTTTCTGGCTAAGCTCCCTTTTCACCACAACGGACCGGTTAAGTGTCCGTATCACTGCTGACGCCGCCCCAATCAGCCTGTCAATCTCTCGCTCCATCCTACCCTCACTCGTGAACAAGATCTCGAGATACTTAAACTCCTACACCTGAGGCTGGACCTCCCCCCCGACCTGGAGTGGGCAATCCACCCTTTTCCGGCTGAGGACCATGGCCTCAGACTTGGAGGTGCTGATTCTCATCCCAGCCGCTTCACACTCAGCTGCGAACCGTCCCAGCGAGAGCTGGAGGTCACTGTTCGATGGAGCTAGGAGGACCACGTCATCATTAAATAGCAGGGACGAGATCCTCCCGTCACCGAACCTGACACCCTCCACCCCTCGGCTGCGCCTAGAAATTCTGTCCATGAAAGTTATGAACAGAACCGGTGACAAAGGGAAGCCCTGGCGGAGTCCAACCCTCACCGGGAACAGGTCCGACTTACTGCCAGCCACGCAAACCAGACTCGTGCTCCTTCGGTAAAGGGACTGGATGGCCCTTAGCAGAGGGCCACCAACCCCATACTCCCGGAGCACCCCCCACAGGATGCCCCTGGGGACACGGTCGTAAGCCTTCTCCAAATCCACAAAACACACGTGGACTGGTTGGGCGAACTCCCATGCCCCTCCAGCACCCTGGCGAGGGTAAAGAGCTGGTCCACGGTTCCGCATCCGGGACGAAAACCACATTGCTCCTCCTCAATCCGAGGTTCAACTATCGACCGGACCCTCTTCTCCAGCACCCTGGCGTAGACCTTACCGGGTAGGCTGAGGAGTGTGATCCCCCTGTAGTTGGAGCACACCCTCTGGTCCCCTTTCTTGAAGATGGGGACCACCACCCCGGTCTGCCACTCCAGAGGCACTGCCCCCGATGTCCACGCAATGTTGCAGAGGCGTGTCAGCCAGGACAGCCCTACAACATCCAGAGCCTTGAGATATCCAGGGCGAATCTCGTCCACCCCCGGGGCCCCGCTGCCGCGTAGTTCCTTCACTACCTCGGCGACTTCTGCTCCCGAAATTGGATGACCCGCCCCCGAGACCCCCGGCTCTGTTTCCTCACTGGAATACGTGTTGGTGGGATTGAGGAGCTCCTCAAAGTATTCCTTCCACCGCCCGACAATGTCCCCAGTTGACGTCAGCAGCTCCCCGCCCCCACTGTAAACAGTGTGAGCAAGTTGCCGCCTTCCCCCCCTGAGGTGCCGGACGGTTTGCCAGAACCTCTTTGGAGCCGATTGATAGTCTTTCTCCATGGCCTCACCGAACTCCTCCAACGCCCGAGTTTTTGCCTCTGCGACTGCCGCTGCTGCGCTCTGCTTGGCCCACCGCTTGGGAACGTCTGGCGGAAGAACCTGTCAAGATGATCTTCAACTCCCACCTCCAGGAGAGCTTCGACCGCGTCCCGATGGCAGAGGGGGACATTGAGTCCGAATGGGCCTTGCTCCGCTCTGCCATTGTCGAGGCGGCTGGTGCGAGCCGTGGCCGCAACCCCTGTACCCGCTGGTGGACACCAGAGGTGAGGGGAGCCGTCAGGCTGAAGAAGGAGGCCTACAGGGCATGGCTGGTCTGTGGGTCTCCAGAAGCAGCTGACGGGTATCTTTTGAACGAATCTTTTTAATGAACTGATTCTAGTGATTCAGTCTAAAGAACTGCTTTGCCCATCACTACTAAACAACATGTGCTTGGAAGTAGTGTGTGTTGAAACTCTGTCCGTGTGTGTGTGTGTGTGTGTGTGTGTGTGTGTGTGTGTGTGTGTGTGTGTGTGTGTGTGTGGATGTGTACATGCTGTTTTTAGACCCTCCTCACTCAGCTCTTATTGGCCAGCTGAGTTTGATAACACTATACTATTGGTGGAACTACCCATGTGCTTCGCTGAAAATCAGAAGATGATTCGTTAAATGCTAACTTATGCCAAGTTGTTGCCACAAAAAAAATAAAAATACTAGAAATGTCCGTCAAGCTGGAAATCCGGCACCACGCCGGAGTACTTTAAGCCCTGCGTAACAACATTGTCATTCCTTATGTCGCAGGAGTGTCTGAGAAACTGAAACTGTCTGAGAAATGAGGATTTTCAACAAACACCACACCCCTGTGCACTTTAAACCCAGTAACACACTGAGACAGAAACTTGTCCACCCCAAGGACAAAACACCCAGACATAAGTAGAGGAAGGGATATGGCCTTTAGGCCGATTATACCGATGCCGATATTGAGAGAGAGCAGGGCGGCCGATGGCCGATATAAGGCCGATATCACTTTTTTCTCCCCCATTTGATAAAATACAATATTTTGTCGTTACGGGTCTCCTGTCCCTCGCCTCAAGCCCAGACTTCACCTGCTCTATGCCTCCTGAATTGTGCTTTTGGATCTAGGACTGAATATGATAACAAATGACACAATACTGTTTAACCTAAATGTTAAAGAGGCAACAGATAGGATTCGTTTTTTTTTTAGCTTGGCGCCACCTAGAGTCAGCGGTGTTGCTCGCACTGTCGCAAAGACCAAATTGACCATGGGGATCAGAGATAATTAAAATGTAGGCTGTAAAGCCACCAGTATACCTCTATGTATATGTAGAATGAGAAGGTGTGTGGACACTATACTAAATAAATGAGTAAAGAGACTGAGCAACAATTATCAGATTTATCTGAAGAAAAAACAAATAGTAATGCAAATAATTATAGCAGAATGCACAGTACTAGTACAAACAGCTCACAGTAAATGATACCAATATGTACAGTATCGGTTCAAACAACAGTAGACACGTAAGGGATAATGTATAGTGAGCCGGTGACTGTTGAAAAATAACTCCCGACAGGGAAATGGAACCCCGACGCGCAGCGGAGTTATTTTTCAACAGTCATCGGCTCACTATACATTCTCACACACACTACTAAAACATTCAAATGTTACAACTGGCATCAATATTATTAAATTGCTGGCAGAGTGTATTGACAGAGGAGAGGCGTTCACCAGACAAACGGGAGCGGAGGAGAGGATTTTACTCCACTTCTCCCGGTCGGAGATGCTGGGTGCCCAGTAGCGGCGGCGGCGGCGGCGGCGGCAGCGGCGGCGGCAGGGGGCCGGGGGGGTAATCACTGTCCGAGGGCTGCCGTAGAATGGCAACGAGGATGTCAGCTGACCAACACTCGCTACCTGGTCCCTGGTTGCGGCGATTTGCGATGCTGGCCAGCTAGGAATGAACTAGCAGCCAGTACAGTACAGTCCTCTCTCGGCTAGCTAACATTTAGCCATGTTACTTACTGATCCATTAGAAAGAAAGCTAGCTGGTCACCGGTGTTGAAGCCTCTTTGGTCACGGAGCTCCTTCCATCTCTTGAACGCCTGACTGAGGTTTACTCTTGTTCTTCCTCTTCTTTTATCACTCTCCTTTTTGTGCATCCTCGCCTCCTCAGACAGAGGAGCTCGTTTTTCACTTATCTCCAAACTTTGTCCGTCTGCCATTGTGCTCCTGATTCAACTATCTCATGCCCCGGCCAGTTCCTCATCAGGACCAGCTCCAGTCTCCAGATTGGCTGACCGACCAGTTTGGCAATACATGACGCATTTCCTGCCGTAAAGCAGATTTTTTCCGCGAAAATTCGTCCCCGGTGGCAGAAGCTTATTGCAAAGTCACTAAGTAACCTATGTAAATGCTGATAGTCTGATTTTACTGTGTATACTACCCTGTGCAACCCACATTATTTTCATAATGATATATATAGGCAAAAATGCTGTCTGTTGCTTCTTTAACATTTATTGAATGTTCTTGTAATTGACTAAATAAAAAAACCACTTAGTGTTTTAGCGCACTTATTAACTCATTGACTGCCAATGACGTCGATTGACGTCATGTCAAATACAACCGTTGACTGCCAATGACGGCGATCAACGTCAATTAGGCTTTTCAACGGGGAGGGCTAGTAGGGGGTCTCGCGCACCTTGTGTGTATATATCAAACTTGTATCTGCACCAGAAAGTGCAGAAAAAGAAGGTGATCGAATAGAGAGAGAGTAGCAGTTTCATCAGTGAGTAGAAAGTTGTTGTTATGTAGCTATTTCATAGGCAAAGCCTAAATGTCGAGTCAAAAACCAGAAACGTTTGTCGGTCAACGAGCCGGAGGAAGGAGGGGCGGATCACGTGATCAGATCATCAACCTTGTACCTGCAGCATCAAATCACAGAAGAAGAAGGCCATCGGAGATTTCAGAGAGTTTCGTCAGTGAGTAAAAAGTTGTTGTGTTACATAGCTATTTCACAGACAAAGGCCTAAAAATGTCAAGAGGCAAATCAGTCAAGTTTAGGCAGCTTACACTAAAACAGAGTATGTTTCGTGGTAACGTTAGTTCTAGTAAGGTTAGCAAGCTGCAATCAGAGGCGCAGGATCACGGTGATAGTGAGTTAACGTTACCTCCGGAGACACCGAAACAACATGTCTCTCAGAGAACAAGCTTGGAGTCTTCAGATCTCAGCGACTCTGATGGAGACAATGGAGAAGAGCAATCTAAGCAATTGAAGCCACGGAGACTACAGGCGCCATCTAAAAAAATGTTTACAAAGTCGCCAAAGGCCTCAGAGAACACAGACGACCCGCCTGGGCCTAACGGTGAAGTTCGGCGTAGCTCATGCCGTGTTTCATCCCAGCATCCAAGCCCAGCAACAGCAAACACCGCAGGGTCAGATGAATTTAGCGAACCTGATCCGGATTCGTCAGATGAATGGTTGCCATCTGGATCAACAGCCTCGTCCCCAGATGCTCCAGACAGACATGAACGAGGTAAGAAGCTAATTTTGATTGCTTTATTTTTTTCTACTCAAGAGGCAATTTGGATCAAGATAGTGTCTTACACTTCTTTATGTTACTGTGATTTCAGACACAGTTCATAGGGAGCCACTGCCATGGAGGCCCACTAGTTCCTCTACTGTAACATCTGTTGCCAGTACAGATGTGGAGGAAGGTAAGAAAAAAAATATTTTTCTGCACACCACACAACTAAAAAAAATGTAATGTTGTCTTATGGTAATTGTATGTACTACCACAATTTACAGGTTGTGCATCGAGCAGAGATCCCAGACCTCCCACTCCCACTCCTGTTGGCAGTGCAGAAAAGAGTATTTTTTTTCTCCATTTTCTCCACATCACACCACAGAAATAAAAAAGATGTATGTTTATGGTAATTGTATATATTTATATGATTTGCAGGTCGTGCATCGAGCAGAGGTCGTGGGCAAGGAGGTGGCAGGCCGCCCCCAGTTGCAGATCCTGGCTGGCATCATGCCGACTGGCGACCGAATAAGATCCCCTTCACTGCAACTCCCGGACCCCGGAATGCCGCCGTGGAGCTGGATTCCGAGCTGCCAGCTGACTTCCTTGAGCTCTTCCTGACTGATGAGCTGCTCCAATACATTGCGGATCAGACCAACCTGTACGCAAGTCAGTATATGCAAATACACCCTGACAGTCTGCCATATAGCAGAAGAAATGCATGGAAACCAGTGTCAGTCCCAGAACTGAAAACCTTCTTTGGACTCAGTTTTCTTATAATTTGTACAATTCTGTAGGACTGTGTGAGCGTCTACTGGAAGTACAAACCAATGTTTGCGGAACACTGAGGAAGAATAGGGGGGAGCCTAAGATCATCAGGGAGGTGACAAAGTCTGACCTGAAAGCGGGGGAAAGAGTCGTGCGGCACAATGAGAGGGTGATGGTCGTAGCGTGGCGCGACAAACAGGTGGTGAAGATGGTGACAACCTGCCACCAAGACAGGATGCAGATGGTGGACGTGTGGCAGAGGGGACACAAAGACAAGGTTTCTCAGCTCAAGCCAGAATGTGTTGTTGCGTAGAACTCCTCCATGAATGGGGTGGATAAGTTAGATCAGAATATCGCATACTACCCCTTTATCCGAAAGTCGCTCAACTGGTCCAAGAAGTTTGTAGCCTATCTGTTTCAAATTTGTATGTTCAACGCCTTTGTCCTCTACAGAGCCAGAAACCCAGGCCCCGGTCAGTGTAAAACCCTTTTAGAGTTCATGCGCAGGGTAGTCACATCCTGGACCACGAAGCAACATGTGGGTGGGAGGGAGGAGAAGGTGGGTGAGGAGGAAGAGGAAGTGGCACGTGTGGGTGAGGAGGAGGAAGTGGCAGTTGTGGGGGATGAGGAGGACGTGGGAGCTGAGGGGGGTGGGGAAGGCCGACGTGGTCCAAGGGCACCGTATAACTATGACCCAGAGAGCAGGCTAGACGGACAGATAGGCAAACACAAACTTGAACACCTGACGCCCACCAGCAGGAAGTTGAGACCAGGAAGGAGGTGTAGGGTGTGTGCACGCAGGGGCCAGCGCAGCGAGACTAAAATGTGGTGTAAGTCCTGTTGTGTCCCCTTGCACGCAGGAGAGTGTTACACCGCTTACCACACTAAGCTGAACTATTCTGTGTAGGGGTATAAGCACGCGCACACACACACACACACACACACACAAAGCACAAAGCACAAACATACATGCATGCACAAGTGTACAAAGGTTCATACATTTTTGTCAAATGTAAAAATTGTAGCATTTTGAAATTTTCTTTTTAAAACCGTTAGTATTTCGGCACCTATGGGCGAATCAAGGTCATTGTTTGTGGCATCGCTGGGGAGAGAGGGGAATACAGGTTTCCATCCACTAGAGGTTTTTATCTTGTCAGTAATGGGCATTTTAAGAAAAGCTGTTAAGGTCTTTATGAGTTATTCATGAAAAACACTGTGAAACAACCGAGCTGAGCTTACTGTCTATAGTGTACCTAGTTGTAAATAAATTCTTATTTTGTCATCAAAAGCCCTTTCTCAGTGTTGTTTTTGTTGTTTTTTAGAAGAGAACCACTGTTCAGATGTTTGAGGTGTCACTAAAGCAAAAAATAAGAGAGTCAAAGTCACTGTTCTGCTTGACAAGGTCTCTCTTCACAAAAAGCTTGTTTTCTCAGTTTTTGGGTCAAAAACTGGCATTTTTGGTGAAACCAACCTATATTCAACTGCCGATTACTAAAGAATGGAACAAGGTAGAAACAAACTTTTTTCCCTGATGAAAGTAGAGAGTCTATTCTTTCTTTCCGTGGTTTCGGTGTTTACATAGTCATAGAACAAAATATTCTGTGGGTCTTGAAAATCAGTCAAAATGCTCTAAAACGCTGGCAATATGGGGCTCTCTTTTCTGAAATTGGCTGGCAGCCAATGAGTTAACAGCAGCATCATTGAGAAAACATTTACAGAAATTACTGTATAAACTTGGTTAAAAAAAATAACCCACCCTCTCTCTCTCCCCCTCTCTCCCTCCCACCCTCTTTCTCTCCCCTTTCTCTCTCCCACCCTCTTTCTCTCCCTCTCTCTCCCTCCCACCCTCTTTCTCTCCCTCTCTCTCCCTCTCTCTCCCTCCCACCCTTTTTCTCTCTCCCTCCCTCTCTCATAACATGAGCATGCTTGTGTTGCAGTTACCAAATTAGTTAAATGGGTTTTTGGTAATCACTGGGAATGGGAACTGGGAAACTTATAAATACCTATTGCAGAGTAATTATGTTCACTATTTCGTTACTGTGCCAATATGTTCTCCATTGTTCTGATGCTAAAACTTGCACAGGGTTAATGTTCACTCACTATTCTGTTGTTACTGCCGCTAATATTTGCACTGATTCTGTCTTATACACTACTACTGCTACACGATGTGCGCTGACCAGAAGAGAAACCTTAAAACAGTGTTAAACTGTTGCACAATATTGGTGTTCTTGAACGTGCCCTTAACACTGACGTCAGCATCTTGTTTGGCTCAAAGAGGGGAGGCTACACACAGGTGCAGCAGAGCAGACTGTTTCTCCATCTCCCATCTCTCCGTTATTCACGTGTAGTGCTGGTGCTGCGATCATAAACAGACTGGAATACCGAGCAACTCACGCCAGTCAAACGCAACTGAAGGCTGTATGTATCTCCGACATGTAGACAAGGTATTTCAGCCCCTTTAAGATGACTACATTGCCAGTTCTACACGTGAATAACGGAGAACTCCTAGCACTGGTGTTTATATTTTTATTCAGTATAGGCAATTAGAAAATGCACTGGAGACAGTGAATGCGCATTTCAAAGCAACTCGAACTCGTTATACGAGTACCCGCGGTGCTTCTCTGATTAGCAAACGTCAGCCCCACACCTGTCACAGCCACTTGTTGCATGTTGCTTTCACTGTCTCCAGTGCATTTTCTAATACAATGCAAACACCAGTGGTACTTGTCAACATGTCGCACAGCCTTCAGTTACGTTTGACTGGCATGAGTTCAGTATTCCAGTCTGTTACTAGGCTCGTTCGGGATGAACTGCGCCTCGCCTGGAAAGTAGACGAGAGCAGGCGGCCGCAGCGTGGGGGCGGTGACAAAAAGCTGCGGTGAAGTCGGACAGTTTCCAGCAGCCTTCAGTCNAAAAGTCCAGTGTTAATATACAGTAGACTCTGTATCTAAAACGTCATCTTGTTGAGTTGACATCTAAACCAATCAGCTGTTAGATCTGGTGAGAGCCAGGCAGTGCAGTTGGTGGAGAGCAACTGGCTCTAAAAACTGCGGCCACCTCGCTCTCGCGGTTTTATCGCCGTCCACTTTTGTAATACGTCAAAGCAAGTCGGGATGAAGTCGGACACAAAACTAACCGGCATGCATTGTGCGCCGATCGCCGGTGATCGAATCTGCGCAGGCCTGACTCATCTCAAACAAACCTAATTTCATTGGCCCAGCTGTGTAGTTCCGCTGGCGAATTCCGCGGGGGGGTCAAAGTCTGGCGGAAACTATTTTCACCACACGAAAGTTCTGCCCCGGTGTGCAAACTTCCATAAGAACCCATGAAATCAACTTTTATATTTTTCCGCGAGAATAATCCACGCGGATATTCGCCCTCAGTGAGAATGGACACTCTAAATACATTTTAGGATCACCCCCCTGTCAAATATGTGATTGGTTGTACAAGGGACTCTTGTGCCTTTTCAAAAAAATTGTGTCAAGGCCATAGATATCCATAGCCTTAAAATTTTTTAATGCACAGATGGCATTCGCTACTTCTGTTTCAGTTATTTGTTCTAAAAGGAAAACCAGCTGTGCATAATTTATGGAGCAAGGAGGGTAGTTGGGTGAATTAAAAAGTTGAGTTATTTCATGAACAGAGTCTAGAAAAAAAGGTGTTTAATTCTGTAGCTATGGTTTTTGGATCTGTGACTAATTCAGAATTAATTTTCAGCTCTAATTCTTTATTGTTGTGATTCTGTTTTCTGCCAACCAGCTTGTTGATGTTTTGCTAGATTTTTTTTACCATTCCCTCTTGCCTCTTCAATAGTATTGATGAAAAAGTTGGCTTTAGCTTGCCTTATATTCGTCATCACTTTGTTTCTCATTGAAGTATACTTTTGTCGGTCTGTCGTAAGACCTGATTTTAAGGGACGTTTCAACACTTGATCTCTTTCTTTCATAAGTTTCCTACATTCTTCATTAAGCCAATGCAGTGTGTCCCTGCATTTCTTTTGGCTCCGCTTTTTCTTTCTTTCTTTGATTCAGCATAATGCTAAAAACGAAGATGTTTAGAAAGAATCAAGTCTGTGTAAGTCCTCCCTCTTCTCTCTTCTCTAAAAGTTAGCCACTTTTACAACCTGATTCTTAATTCCATTAAACTTAACTGAAGAATAAATATAGTTAGACCATCTACCATTCTCCAAACAACTTGGCTGGCCACATAACCTCTTTCTCTAAAGTAAAGGGTGTGAATTTTATATACTTTATTAATCCCCAAGGGGAATGCTGCTCCATATATAGACAGAGGAGCAGAAAGGAGAGGGCAAGAGCAGGGCAAGCAGGGAAATAAGAGAAATTGGAATTATGGATGCAAAAAGCAAATATCGGCTGATGTTCAGCCAATATTCGCTTTTAGATCGCCGTCAGCCTAAGGGCAAATAAGATGACATTGACCAATGGCAGTGGCCAATGTTTTTCTGTTGTGTCACATCAGTTTTTCACAGGCTAAAGACCAGGGCTGGAGGCCAACAGCCACAAACTGAAATTAATGAGCAGGTACAACAGGAACAAAAAGAGCATTTGGCAAATGGGCTCTGTGATCTAACTGTTGTGTACATATAGTAAAAGGGCTTCTAAAGCAGTTTTTTTTTATGTTTTTCATGTGAAAGGTATATAACCTTTCACAGGCACAGAAAAGGCATAGAAGGGAGAAAAGTAACACCAAAAACAAAATAAAGAACAATATAAAAACATTGGTATCGACTAAATTGTTATTTCTTAACATCAGTATTGGCCCAGAATTTTGCATCCCAAAGTGGAGTTCTTTGAAGTTTAGAAAATAGTCTATCAGGCCATTCAAACAAAGGCAAATACATAATTTCCTAAAGTGCATGGGAGGCATTTTCAATAAAAAAAAAAAAGTAAGAGGCAAATCTTCCTCTACAGACAGATCCACACACTTCAGCTATTACCAGCAGCCACTTTTCAGGGCTTCCATAATGGAAATGTACCTTTTGAAAATTTTGCATATCCCATGCATCATCATAGCCAGGGTAGTTGCCAGGGAAATCTGATGTATGAACCTGAAAGCAACAAACAATCATCCAATTAGCAAAAGAAAGGACTTGGCTGCAAACATGAAGGCATCTTTGAAAACCACAGAGCTGGGGAAGTGGAAAAAAAAGAGTTTTGAGAGTTTGTTTGTGAAAGTGACAGTTACGAAGTGTGTTAGTGTGGGGCATTCGTGGTTGCCAACTTTTCAGCTGAGGGATGGGATTAATGATATTATTAGGGATGCATGATAATATCTGCATGTCATCGATATCAGCCAATATCGGCTTTAGAATTAAGAATCAGCCAACATGCTTTTTCTTATTTTACACAATAAATGAATAACAAGCCCCGTTTCCACCAAACACTTTCAGTGTAATACTTTTGAAACCAAAAGTAACCCTTCAGACATGGTACCTAGACCCTATGTCTGTTTGGCATTTCCACCACAAACTACTCTTAAAGGGATAGTGCAACCAAAAAACAAATTCAGCCATTATCTACTCACCCTCATGCTGAGGAAGGCTCTGGTGAAGTTTAAGAGTCCTCACATCCCTTGCGAAGATCGCCAGGGGGAGCGACTAGCACACCTAATGGCTGACGGCGCCCCAGACTAACGTCCAAGAACACAAAATTGAAACCACAAAATATCTCCAACATGCTCATCCGTAGTGATCCAAGTGTCCTGAAGCCCCGACATAAAGAGTTGTTTCGAAAAACGTCATATGAACTCTGTTTTTAGCCTCACTGTATCCTGTAGCTCTGACTACTTCTCTGTGCTCCGCGCTCATGTGTGTGCTCTTGCGCGAGACCAGCGAAAGCATGAGCTTTGCTTATTACCCGTGTTTACATCACGTGAAACGTGCACCGCAGGGGGAGACAACGGTAACCACAGTAGCTAAAAGATAATTTGCACTACGGTCTTTTAGCAAAGGACAGTCCAACATGTCTGAAGACTTTGAAATTGAGGAGGAACAGCTTTGTTGAGCCGTATTTGTTTGAGCCCGAGTATACGGACACGAAACTCAGGCTACTGGATGAAGCAGCCGCCGCAGCTCATGAGCTTAGGCTGGCTGAGGGTTAGCCCTCAGCCAGCCGCAGAATACCGGAGTCGAGCACTGGAAACCTGGTGGTGTAGTTGTTTCAAATGCAAAGCAATGCCAACGGATTAGTAAAGTCTTTGCTGCTCAGACTGGGAATTGGCGATGCCTGCACTTCTTTGCTGCTCAGACTGGGAATTGGCGATGCCTGCACTTGAGAATCTGGACATCAGTACTGACGACACTGCTGCTCTTCAGAGACCGTGCATCACCAATCACCCTGAGCGCACACACGTGAGCGCGGAGCACAGAGAAGCAGTCAGAGCTACAGGCTACAGTGAGGCTAAAAACAGAGTTCAAATGACGTTTTTCGAAACAACTTTTTATGTCGGGACTTCAGGACACTTGGATCACTACGGATGAGCATGTTGGAGATATTTTGTGGTTTCAATTTTGTGTTATTGGACGTTAGTCTGGGGCGCCGTCAGCCATTAGGTGATCTCCGCAAGAGATGTGAGGACTCTAAAACTTCACCAGAGCCTTCCTCAGCATGAGGGTGAGTAGATAATAGCTGAATTTTCATTTTTGGGTGCACTATCCCTTTAAATGTGGGCGGGTTTATTGTCACTCACTCCTCCTTCAAGCACTCACTGTATTTCCTCCTTTATCAGTCTGCACCTCATTTATCGTCCACAGAACATGGTTGCACATCGACATTTTCAGAACAAAATAGAACAGGCTTCAGTGAGAGTCTCTCTTGAGATATTTAAAAATAGCAGGTTTGCGCATTTAGTCCTTCTCAGGCAAGCGCAGGGGTTTAGTGTTGCGAGAGCCCACAGGAACGATGCTCTGTGACGCGCTTTTTTTTTCTCTGAGTGAGGATTGGGATATATGCAGTTCACATAATCCAGTCGAAATTAATACAGATTTTTAAACGCTTGAAGATCCACTCATTGCTCAAAGTGCATGACATCCAAGAGAGACAATAATTGAAATTGAAAATAATGATTGAACTTTGTCTTCCAAACTGCTCCTTCTCCTGTGCCCGCGGACCTCGGGCCATGGACGGGGGCTAGCCATAGTCCACAGAGACTTTTTTACAACCCGCAAGTTGAGCACTGGTTCTTTTTTATCATTTGAAGCTCTGACATCCAAAATTGGTTGCTCCAACTACTTATCTGCTGTGTTATCTATCGCCCCCCAGGCATAAATGGTGCTTTTCGGTCTGATTTTAGCGAGTTTTTATCATCCATCATTCATTACGAAAGAATCCTCCTGGCTGGTGACTTTAATATACACATAAATGATAACATTAACAGCTTCGCTGCAAACTTTTTAAGGATTACAGAGTCATTTAACCTGAACCAGCATATATCTGGCCCCACACACATCAAGGGAAACACTCTGGTTCTGGTTTTCAGTCTTGGGTTAAATTTCATGAATGTTAGCATTGAAGATTTGCCAGTAACTGACCAAAAAAGTGTTTTATTCAACATATCATTCGATGCTGACGTCACTCCAGGGAAGCAAGTAAAAAAATTCACCCATCCTTAACAGTCTCTCAGCAGAAAAATTTTCTGCCGCATTTGACTGCAGTACAGCCCATGCTCCGTCACCTCATGCTGACGCAGAGTCTCTAGTTCATGTTTTCAACTCCCACTGCTCTACAATTTTAGATGAAATAGCCCCCATAATTACTCGTACCATCAGGCCTGTAAACTCCTCTCTCTGGGTAAATAACCAGATCTGCAGCCACAAACGCAAATGTTGAAAAATAGAACGGCTTTGGAAATCCACCAAACTCCAGGTCCACCGTCTCTATCTCAAAGATCTATTAACAGAGCTCAATGTGCTGATTAAGAATGCAAGGGCTGCTTATTTTGCAAACCTGATCACATCCAGCAGGCGAAACCCCAGAGTCTTATTCCAGACTATAAACAACATCATTAGTCCTCCACTCCCCTCAGTCCCTGTTTCCTCCAATCAGGATTGTAACCATTTTCTGTCCTTTTTTTGTGGACAAGGTTGCTGATGTCAGGGCTAGTATCACTCCCTCCAATGCCTCCCCTCCAACCTGTCCACCCAGGCAGGTTTCTCTAAGCAGTTTCTCCTCTGTCCCTCTGCAGGATTTGACTGAGCTAATAGGTGCCATGAAATCCTCCTCCAGTCCACTAGACATCTTACCAACATCCTTGCTGAAAGAGGTTTTTAGATCTGTGGGCCCCAGCTTGGTCTCCATCATTAACACCTCCCTGGAATCAGGCTGTGTTCCTTCATTTTTCAAACAGGCTACTGTGCAGCCATTGCTCAAAAAGCCAAGCCTAGAACCCTCCATACCCAAAAATTACAGACCCATCTCCAAACTGCCATTTATATCTAAAATCCTTGAGAAAGTAGTAGCAAACCAACTTACCTCCTTCCTGACCATCCAAGGTATGTTAGATAATTTCCAGTCTGGCTTCCCGCAGCAGCACTCTACAGAAACAGCCCTTCTCAGAGTGTCTAATGATATCATGATGGCTGCTGATGCAGGCAAATGCTCCGTACTGGTGCTATTAGACCTAAGTGCAGCATTTGATACTGTAGACCACCATATCATGCTAGACAGGCTCAGTAAGTGGGTGGGTGTCTCTGGGAGTGCTTTGAAGTGGTTTCGCCTCCTACCTCAGTGAGAGAAGTTTCTCAGTAGCTGTTGCCCCTTTTGTCTGACCCTGCTCTCCTGTCATGTGGCCTGCCTCAGGGTTCTGTTCTGGCTCCTTTACTGTTCTCTCTGTACATGCTTCCCCTTGGCCATATCATTAGTAATTTCAAAGGCGTTTCCTATCACTGTTATGCAGATGACATTCAACTATACCTGTCATTTAAACTGGATAACTTTAAAGAAATCAACTCACTCCATGAATGTCTGTCTGCTATCAAGAACTGGATGGCCAACAACTTCCTCCAACTAAATGCAGACAAGACCGAGGTTCTGATCACTGCTGATGACTCAACGGTCTCGAAGGTGATCGACCACATCGGGTCACTAACACAAAACATCAACTCAACTCAACTGAACTCAAACTTTATTTATAAAGCACATTTAAAACAACCAAGGTTGACCAAAGTGCTGAACAGGTCAATAGAAATAAACAAGCAAATACAATGAGGTACCT
>NC_065524.1:3574558-3610777 GCF_006386435.1 Epinephelus moara
AAATCAACCCTAATGGCAGCATGTACAGCAAGAAGAGGATGGGGCCCAAAATGGAGCCTTGGGGGAAACCGCAGGTGAGAGGAGCCGTAGCTGAGTTGAATTCCCCTAAGTTAACCCTTCTCCTCCGAGTGTGTCGTCGCCGACACGTTTGTGCAAGCACACTTTACATTACCGTAATTACGCGACGGTTTGTCCTATCGGAAAAATTAAAACGGTTTCTGAAAGCTGAGGAGTTGCACTTCACAGCCAACATGGGGTTATTACGGTAACTCCACTCGCGCTGTTGCAGGAAGCCCGCGAACCCGCCCCTTTGTTCTCCACTCCCCCCACACAGACGCGGCGTAGAGTGTAGTGGAACTGAAGAACAACAGAGCGGAGAAACAGAGCAGAGCAGCGATTTTATCAAGAAAGAGAGAAAGAAATGTCTGGAAGACGGTCCTCCCGAGTGATAAAACCACCACTGAGGTTCAGGGGTGGATTGGAGAAAGATGGAGCAGCTGAAGGAGCAATTTCTGGCGAAGAAAGGTAACGTTAGACCTGTTGAATTTCCGTGTTGAATTTCTGGATGAATGAAGCTCTCTGTAGCCGGAGAGAGCTTCATTCATCCAGAATGAGGCTTGGTAGTGTTTAGTTTTTACTTTGTATAAGTTATTGTGTGTGTAAATCAACGTTTGTATTGTGTGGTCACCTTTAGAGCAGTGTTATAAGTCAGTAAGTTTGTACAATGTATGTGTGTTTTTACTTCATGCGTAAATGTGCGCATGACAAAATATGGCGCATTCATTTTATGTTTGGTGACTTTTTTAGTGTAGTGTTAGCTACCAAGAGGTGATTGTATGTATATGTATATCTTTGCACAATGTACCATGCCTTGTTTTTACTATATAGTGTGTGAACCAGCTGAATATTTTTCTCCACTACTTTCAGTTTGTCTTGTGATGAGGAGCAGCTATCCTCAAGTGAGAGACCTGGGAGAGGGAGAGGCACAAGACAGACTCAGGGCCGTAGAGAGAGAGGCCATGGGGATGCTGGAGGTTCTGGTGATGCTGTCAGAGACCGAAGCCGCTCACCACATGAGCTAAGATGGAGGACTGAGGCAGAGCCCGATACCAGAGTCCCTCAACCACTGAGGTTCAACCCCAAACGTGTCCCTGGTGTCCAGCCCCCCCTCAATATGGGAAACCCACCCCCAGGTGAAATTTTTGCACACTTTTTTGTTGCTGCCATTCTCAAACTCCTTTGTGAAAACACCAACAAGAATGCAGCAGCAAACTTGGAAAAAGGAAGGAAGTTCCTCTGGGCTGAAACAAATCCAGAGGAAATGAGAAAGTTCATCGGCATGTTGCTGTATATGTCAGTCCTGCGCCTGCCTAAGATGAGTGACTTTTGGCGCAGAGAAACAATTTTTCATGTGCCTTTTCCTGCCACCATCATGCCCCGAGACCGCTTCATGGCCATTTTAGCCAATTTGCACATGAGTGACCCGGATGAAGACAAGAGGAATGAGGAGAAAAAAGGCACCGACGATTATGACCGCCTCCACCGGGTCAGACCTCTGATGGAGATGATATCCATGAGGTGCAAAGTCATCTACCATCCAAGGCAGCACCTTGCTGTGGATGAGAGGATGGTTGCGACCAAAGCCAGGCTCAGCATCAAACAGTATATGAAGGCCAAGCCAACAAAGTGGGGGCTGAAGTTTTTTGTGCTGGCTGACATAAATGGCTACACCATTGACTTCCAGCTCTACACAGGCAAGTCCAGGTTTGCTTCAGGAAAGGGGCTGTCTTTTGATGTTGTGGCTGGATTGGTCAAAAAAGAGTACCTGGGGTCTGGATATGTCATATACACTGACAACTTTTACACCAGTCCCCTCCTCTTCAAACACCTGAGTCAGCAGGGATTCGGAGCTTGTGGGACATACAGGCAGGGGAGAGTTGGTGTCCCTACCACCCATGAAAATGCACTCACCAAAAAATCCCCACGAGGCAGCATCCGGTGGATCAGGGATGGGGATCTTCTCTTTGTAAAGTGGATGGATACGAGAGAAGTCTCCCTTTGCTCCACCATCCACCCGGTGTACAGTGGGGACACAGTGCAGCGCTGGCACAAGAGCGAGGATGGATCACAATGGCAGATCTCCATCCCCAGGCCCACCACAGTGACTGAGTACAATAAGTACATGGGAGGAGTGGACACCTCCGACCAGATGATTGGAACGACTTCAGTCCATCGGAAGACCAGGAGATGGCCCACCACTGTTTTCCAGCATCTTGTCGATATTGCTGCGACAAACTCATTTGTGATCCACAAGGATCAGTGTCGCAGCATGCAGCAGAGGCCCATGACGCGTCAGCACTTCCAGGAGGAGCTTGCTGCACACCTCATGGGAGTCTCTCTCAAAATGCAGCCCCAGAAGACCCCAGGAAGCAAACACCTCCCTGTCCCCACAAGCAGTGGCCAAACAAAAACCCAGAGAGCCAGCATGGGGCGACTGCGCTGCAAACTTTGCAAGAGGAGCACTGCCTGGAAGTGTGAGACCTGTGATGTGGGCCTGTGTCTGCAACCAGACAGGAACTGTCACTGGCAGTACCATCAAGCCAGTGACATTTGAAGGGACTGTGTCTACAGCCAGAGAGGAGAGAGTTGGGAAAAAAACACCTGTATATAGTTTTCATTTTGTTCTGTTTTAGCACATTGAGAGACAGACTCAAAAATTGTTAATGTTCTATACTGTTCTAAAAAGAACACCTTTAGTTTTTATTTTGTTCTGTTTTTGCACATTGAGAGACAGACTCAAAAATTGTTAATGTTCTATACTGTTCTAAAAAGAACACCTTTAGTTTTTATTTTGTTCTGTTTTTGCACATTGAGAGACAGACTCAAAAATTGTTAATGTTCTATACTGTTCTAAAAAGAACACCTTTAGTTTTTATTTTGTTCTGTTTTTGCACATTGAGAGACAGACTCAAAAATTGTGAATGTTTTATACTGTTCTAAAAAGAACACCTACAGTATATATAGTTTCTATTTTGTTCTGTTTTTGCACATTGAGAGACAGACTCAAAAATTGTGAATGTTTTATACTGTTCTAAAAAGAACACCTACAGTATATATAGTTTTCATTTTGTTCTGTTTTAGCACATTGAGAGACAGACTCAAAAATTGTGAATGTTTTATACTGTTCTAAAAAGAACACCTTTAGTTTTCATTTTGTTCTGTTTTTGCACATTGAGACATGCTCAAAAATTGTGAATGTTTTTTACTGTTCTAAAAAGAACACCTACAGTATATATAGTTTTCATTTTGTTCTGTTTTTGCACATTGAGAGACAGACTCAAAAATTGTGAATATGTTTTATACTGTTCTAAAAAGAACACCTATATATAGTTTTAATTTTGTTCTGTTTTTGCACATTGAGAGACAAAGACTCAAAAAAATTCTTTGTAAATATGTTTTATACTGTTCTAAAAAGAACACCTATATATAGTTTTCATTTTGGTCTGTTTTTGCACATTGAGAGACAAATACTCAAAAATTGTGAATATGTTTTATACTGTTCTAAAAGCACACCTATATATAGTTTTCATTTTGGTCTGTTTTTGCACATTGAGAGACAGACTCAAAAATTGTGAATATGTTTTATACTGTTCTAAAAAACGCCTGTATATAAGTTTTCATTTTGTTCTGTTTTTGCACATTGAGAGACAAATACTCAAAAATCTTTATTGTAAACATGTTTTATACTGTTATAATATCAAATTTATTATGCAAAATCTGTTGTTCATGTACAATTGCAGTGGTTTTCCCTCACTAAATCTCTAAAACCAAATTCCGTTTTTTGGTTTTTCTTCATTTAAAACTGTTATTACACTGTTATTACATGCAGTAAATTGTAAATAACTGTCAGATATTGAAAATTCAAAGTGTTCTGGAAAAAGAGGCAAAATCACTAACTCACAGGACATTTCCAGGCCCTTTTATAGTTAAAATAAGCAAAAAAGTCCAGGCGGACATTTTGAGGCTTAGGTGTTAAAGGGTTAACTGAGAAGCTCCGATCAGTGAGGTAGGACTGAAACCATAGAAGGGCAGTACCTGTGATACCCACCCACTGTTCCAGGCGAGACAGGAGGATCCTATGATCTACGGTATCAAAGGCTGCTGACAGGTCAAGCAGCACCAGAACAGCAGAGTTACATGAATCAACAGTTGACAAAAGATCGTTAAAAACCCTCAAAAGTGCTGTTTCAGTGCTGTGATGTGGTTTAAAGCCAGACTGGAACTTTTCATACATGTCATGGGCCACTAGGAATGATTGCAGCTGAGTAAAGACCACTTTCTCCAAAACCTTGGACAAAAATGGTAATTTGGAGATTGGTCTGTAGTTTGACAGGAGAGAGGGGTCCAGGTTTTTCTTTTTTATAAGGGGCTGCACTACAGCATGTTTGAGAGCAGCTGGAACACACCCTGAGCTAAGGCAGGTATTTATGACAGCAAGAACAGTGGACCCCACAGTACCAAAAACATCTTTGAAGAGGCGAGAGGGAATGCTGTCAGAGGGACAGTTAGTCGGCCGCAGATGCTTAACTATATCTGATAGTGAGGAGAGAGATACTGGCTCAAACTGGTCAAAGACAGCAGGTAAAGGAGGCACAGTGGGGTCAGGACCAGGGGCAGTGAGAGTGGAAGCAACTGGCCTAAGGGCAGAAATTTTTTCAATAAAAAATTTAAGAAAGCTCTCACAGAGAGTGGGCGATGGCACGACTGGAGAGTTATCGCACGGGTTTACAAGGGAGTTAAAAATGCTGAACAGAACCTGGGGCTTATGACTGTTATTGGAGACAATATTTGATATATACTCCATTTTGGCAGCTTTAACGACTCGCTGGTAGGCTGATAAACATTCACGTAAAGCTTCTTTGGAGACGTGGAGCTTATCTTTTTTCCACTTCCTCTCAGCACGCCGACATGAACGTCTGAGAGAACGTGTGGAGTCATTTAACCATGGCTCAAAAAATGCTTTAGAGCGCTTAAATCTGAAAGGGGCAACAGAGTCCAGGATATCAGTGCATGTAAAATTAAAAACACTTAAAAGCTCTTTGGCATTAAGACCATGATTGACATCCGGAGTGCTAAACATGTTTACGTCGGCATACATGGCAGAGAATTGTGATGCAGTTTGAGGGTTCAACATGCACAGGCGGCGTGATCTAACTTAAGGAACCTTGGAGTCATTTTTGACCAAAACATACTGTTTGACAAATATGTCAATTCCCTGTCCCACTCATGCTTCTTCCACCTCAAAAACCTTGCAAAACTGAGGTCCATCATCTCACACTCAGAACTGGAAATGGCTATCCATGCATTTATTTCATCCCAGCTTGATTATTGCAATTCACTGTTCACCTGCCTCAGTAAATCATCCCTGAACCGTCTACAACTTGTCCAAAATGCCGCTGCCAGATTACCCACTCGGTCACACAAGTCCTGCCATATCACCCCCATCCTAGCATCCCTGCACTGGCTTCCTGTTCATTTCAGATCCCGGTCCTAACTTACAGAGCTCTCCACAATACAGCCCCTGTTTACATCTGCAAGCTCCTCAAACCCTACATCCCAGCCGGTCACTTAGGTCTTCTGACCAGATGCTCCTGGTCGTGCCTCGATCGAGACTAAAAACCCGTGGTGACCGAGCCTTCCAAACCATGGCCCCAAAGCTCTGGAACCCCCTGCCCCTGGATCTGAGATCCTCACCCTCTGTCCAATTTTTAAGGTGCAATTAAAGACACACCTTTTCAGGCAGGCTTTTGGACATCTGTAAACAAGTATGTAGTATGTTGTAAATAGATTGCTGTTTATGTTGCTCTGTACTGTATTGCACTGTTTTATGTTTTTATATTTTGTATTTTTTTTTATTGTGAAGCACTTTGTGACCTCAGAGCTGTGAAAGGTGCTATATAAATAAAGATTTACTTACTTACTTACTTACTTACTTACAATAAAAACCAATGGAATGGTCAAAGTTGTCATATTATAATTTAAGGTGTGCTGATGGATTCATGTTGTCAACTCTAGGGCTGTAGTCAACCAAAGAAAATCTTGGTCGACTGAAGTCGTACATAATCTTCAACTAATCGATTAGTCGTGGGAAGGAAAAAAAATCTGCACGTTATTTTTACTCCTGCGGTGGTGTGTCTGTGTTTCTCTGCAGTTACACCTCCAAAACGCTAGTCAGTGGTGGAGGACTCTGTTAAGTGCTGTAAAGTTTAGTAATTAAATACGGCTTAATAGAGACAATTTCAAACACGCAAATTGGCTTAACTATAAATTGCAGCATTGACAGACAAACACTTGTCTTTATTTGGACACATTTCCCCTGTCAATACAACATGCTGACGTAATTAGCACAAATCCATGGCATTTTACATTGTATAAATTAGCCTAGCGGCTAGCGATCTTTTCATTCCTTCTCTTCTCATATAAAACCAGGGACAACAGCAAAGGTAAGGGCACTCAATTTGGCTCCATTACAACTCACAACATTCACCATCAAAACAACTGTCACACTAAACATATTTTCCAAACAAATACAACATGCTGATGTTATTAGCACCAGCCTATGGCATTTTACATTGTATAAATTAGCCTAGCAACGAGCAGAGATTTACTCTGTTCATATGAAGCCAGGATAAATCCCTAAAGGACATATCACACACGAGACTTAAAATGCTATTTTAGTGGAGGCTTTACTGTCTTAACAATTTATTGTTTCTTATCCGTGAAATACAAGTACAAGCTTCGTTTCCACTGAGGGAAAAGGTGTAAGTATACACTGAGACTAGTGTTGTGTTGTTCGCCAACGAATTGTTCAAAAGAACGAATCTGTTGAGTGAACGTACTGAACTGAATCACTTCCAGAACTGATTCGTTCATTTCTCAGTTCAGTTGAGCTCAGCAGCGAGCATGCAGGCCGGGAGTGAAACTACCCATTCGGTCTGTGTGAATGATGAATAGGGATAGACCGATATGGATTTTTTAGGGCCGATGCCGATACCGATTTTTTTCCATCA
Source organism: Epinephelus moara (assembly GCF_006386435.1). Classification (NCBI taxonomy): domain Eukaryota; kingdom Metazoa; phylum Chordata; class Actinopteri; order Perciformes; family Serranidae; genus Epinephelus; species Epinephelus moara. Next base: position 3,581,629 of record NC_065524.1, read on the forward strand.
CCCTTAGCCGATGACCGATTATGGACTGCCGATTTTCTTGAGCCCATATTTGGGGCCGATACTGCTTTTGCTCCCTCAATTTACATCAAAAAAATGACACAATGATAACAAATATTACATTTGAGCAGTAAAAAATACTGAAACAAGATGGAAAGTTGAGGTAGAACAGGTAGAATATTATTATTATTATTATTATACATTCAAATAAAAAAAAGAGTTCAGTGCTCTTAAATCTTCCAGTAATGTCTTTATAAAATAAACAACTATTTAAGCTGAAGCATAAATAAAACAACAACTACTGTACACAGTAGGATTCAACAGCTTTGTTCAACTTAACCACACATACTTTCAAATGAAAAAAAGTGTTTGGTGCTTTTAATTATTCAAGTAATGTCTATAAAATAAAATAAAACAAATATTTAGGCATCATTAAAACAATTGAAGTATTGCACACAGTAGTAACGAACAAGCAGCATAGTGTGCACACTGCACAATACTTAATTTTAAAGTGTAAATGGCTCTCCTAAGATAAGGAAAGTGTAAACAGCAATACAAAACAAAACAAAAAACAACATAAAAAGAAATAAAGAATTGTGCATAATATGCACTTTGGCCCACTTCTAATACTCTTTAGTTACCCCACACATCCCTCACTGAAAGTTCTTAATAATCCCAGTTTAGGAGCTGTAGGTTATAGTGGAGGAAACAGAGGCGCTCTGCATTCTCTCCTGTCAGCCTGTACCTCTTCTTCTCATATATCTGGCTGACCTCACTGAATACCCTCTCACTGGGAACAGAGGAGGGGGGTGGACTGAGAAACTTTCTGGCAAGTGGTGCTAGAAGGTGCAATCGGGATGCATTCTGTTTCCACCATTCAAGTGGCTGGCCCTTCTGCCTGTCGATCAGCGGCTCCCTTAAGTACTGATCCAGCTGCTGAGTAAACTGCTGCTCCTCCTCATCAGTCTCGTCTTGCTGAGTAAACTGCTGCTCCTCCTCATCAGTCTCGTCTGGGGTTGGTCCATGTGCCCCAAGAAGGTTGGCATACATCTGCTCAAGCATGTCTGATGGACCAGTGACTTCCTCCTCTTCTTCCTCTGCCCTTTTCCGTTTTGGATCTTCTTGGCCTTGACCTTCTGAGGAAGCACTTTTCTGTTTTGCAGCCTCAGACAGAGTGGCATGCTCTTCCTTGATCCAGTCCTTTGCATTCCTCAGTGTGCCAGGAGCCAAGGCATGACCCTTGTAACGAGGATCTAGCAGTGTTGCAAGGACCAAGCATCTTGTTTTCTCTGCCTTCTCAAATCTGGCCTTTAGGCTGTTCAGCATAGTCTCTCAGAGTGTTCCGATTCCTCTTGTTTTGGCACCTTCAGCTTCCAGCAACATTTTTAGCACTGTGATGCAGGGAATGATGCATGAAATTGTGGAGTCAGATCTACTCATTTCGAGTGTAATCTGTTCAAGTGGGCTCAGTGTGGCAATCAGATTGTCCACAAGAGCCCACTGATCTGCTGTTAAGACAGATATTTTTCCATGTTCCCCTGCATATACATTAAGCGCCCGCTTCTGCTCCAGAGATGCTCTCCAACATGTGAAGAGTGGAGTTCCAGCGTGTTGGCACCGACTGGATTATTCTGTGCTGGGGGAGGTCAAGCTCTTTTTGAATGTTCTTCAAACGCTGTTTGGCCAGCACTGAATGGTTAAAATGGGTAGCAGAAGATTTCAATTTGGCAACGATGTCTGCCACTGCTCGCTGGCTGCTGATCCCATCGTTCACCACCAGCTGAAGTGTGTGAGCACTGCAGCTGAGATCGGGTAGTTCAGCGAGCCTCATCCCTTTGATCATGTTGGCACCACTATCACGAAGCACAAGCACAACTCTCTCTGTTTTGATGTCCCAATGCTTCAGCAGACTGAGGAACATATCGCTTATGTATTCACCTGTGTGAGAGCCATACATGGCTTTAACATTGAGGACAATTTGTTTCCTTTGCCAATCTTTGTCAATGAAATGACAGGTCAGGCTCATAAGGGATTCTGTCTCCCCAGGCCAACAGTCCGTTGTAAATGCCAAATAAGGACCTGTATTGTCCAACGTGACCACCTCCTTGATTTTGTTCTCTACCTTAGTGTGTACATCTTCAAAAAGGTCAGTGCGATAATACTTGTCAGTTTTAAGCGAGTATCTGGGCTCCAGCAATGCCACCAACCTTTTAAAACCAACACCAGAGACAACTGTAAATGGCTGATTGTCTGTGGCAATCATCTCAACTATGGCAAGATCCACCTTTTTTGACCTGGTGTCAGAATTAGGCCATTTCCTTTGGGCATCAAACATCTGTACAACAGTAGGCTGTGTAGAACTGGCTGCAGAAGAAGAAGCTGCTCCTCTTTCCCTTTCTTTTACTGCTTTATTGTAGGCCTCAAGGTGGTGACGTTTCAGGTGGCTCCACATGTTTGAGGTATTTTTACCTTTTCCTTTTTCAGCCCCCATGCTCACCAATGAGTTGCATATGGCACACCGAGCCTTCCCTGAAGTGGGCTCAGTGAAGTGTTGCCACACTGGATTTTTGCGTTCAGCCATCTCTATAAAGAATAAATAAAAACACAGATTAGTATCAATCAGTATCAATCTTTTTGCATCATCTTACATTCATATCACCCAATATCATCACCCTTTCATCAATATCTACAACACAGCCTTGATGATGCATTGCTTGCTGACATATTAAAAGACAGGTATAATCTACTCATCGCAAAATGTCTTTTGTCACACATTTAAATAATTTAAGAGAAAACAATAAACCTGAAAAGTTGCCATTGACATAAAGTGCTTGATTTGCTCCTCCCCAGTAAGTGAGACGCCCCGCTCCGGGGGAGAGAGCACACACACACACACACACACACACACACACACACACACACGTGTCAGCTGAGCTGACGCCGACTGAAAAACTCCACCACCGCTGAGTTGATAACGACAGCAAACGCCTCTAAACACGTTTTCACGAAACACTGACACAATTAGCACTACATATAAAACATTTCTCTCATCATAAAAGTTCTTCTAGTGCACGCTAAAGACCTCTGATATCCCCGCAATGGCTGCTCCGCCCCGCTCCAGGGGAGAGAGAGAGAGAGAGAGAGACACACACACACACACACGACACGCATCTAAACCTCAGCCCGGTGTTCGCTGAATTAAACTCCTACAAACACCACGGAACTGAATTGACAACGTTGACATTACTTAATCCTTAAACCGGTGTTCGTAATAGCAGTACATAATAGCCTACAACTACGTCTACAGCTCCCTAAATACAATGGTAAGCAGTTTTAAAGACGAAGCATTCAACAGCATTCCCGTTTTTCTGACCCACAAACTTAATAACTATATTTGCAAGCACGTGTATTACATGCACTTGGCATTCATGTTTCAAATTTCAAAGTGGGTGGCAATATTTCAACTAAGTTTAACAGTTAGAGGCTTTGAAAGTTTAAAACTTACCGTTGTCCTGAAGCAGCTTCCAGGGCTGCTTTCACCACTCTACCAGTGGGGGAGGGGTAACGGCTGCTTTCACCACTCTACCAGTGGGGGAGGGGTAACGCTGCATGTGCGCTGCAGGGTCTTCCGGCAACACAGAGCTGCCCGTGGATGCCTGTCTGTAAATCATGCCGGGAAAAATAAATCCGCGAACCCACGCGCGTATCGGCCGATGCCAATACAAGTAAAAAAAACTCAAATATCGGACGATGTATCGGTCTATCCTTAATGATGAATCACTCGCGAGTCGCGAGGCAGCCAGGGTGGGACAGCCTACCGTGTGACAAAAAAACAAATCATGAACAAATGTTGAATGGTGAATGAATCTCTCTGGGAACGACGCAACCCTGATCCCTGTGTGATTCAAATCATTTCTTCTCAGCGATACACTTTCATAGGGACCGTTTTCTCCAAGCTAACAGCTAATGTAGCCAGGAGTCAAGCCACATGAACATAATCACACACCTCCCCATTGTTTTAACAGACTTAGTTTCCAGATAAACAAACTTAAAACGTTAGGCTGGCCAGTAATGAGACTCACCAGTGCAGGGCAGACACAGCAGCAGCTCAGCCGTGTATCAGTTCAGTGAGTTGGACTACGCACTACACAGTCAGGGCTCCTCCCGCCAAGCACTGAACAACTCGGTGAACGAATCTCTTGAATGAATTTTTTTAATGAACTGATTCTAGTGATTCAGTAACATCTAAAGAACTGCTTTGCCCATCACTAACAGAGACAGACAGGAGGTCTGCGTCACTGCGACGCTGAACGTTACGGTAGGCAAGTACAACGTTGTGTAAACAACGGGGATGTTTTGAAAACTCCCCCATTTACACGGGTAACTTAGCCTGTCCCTCCCACCGCAGGAAATAATAGATTAATCCTGGAAAGCCATTGATGTAGCACTTTTCTCCTTATGAAAGTAACACGGCGATTATTCGACCAATGAGAATTTGGTCGGACGAGAGCATATCGCCCAGGAGACTACAGCCCTAGTCAACTCATACACTTGAGATGTAACGGTATGAAAATTTCATATCACAGTTATTGTGACCAAAATTATCACGGTTATCATTATTATCACGGTATTGTTGAAATGTGCTCAAAATGTTCAAAAAGTACTTAAACACACACTGAAATCATTTAACCAAGTTTTATTTCGAAAAACAAATAAAAATATAGCTGCGAGCGGCAATCTGCGGGTTCTAACCTGTTCCGCCCCAAACCAGCCACCGTGACCCTCACCACCCACCGTGACCCTCATCTGCCGTAGTGCAAGACGTTCCCCACTCTGTCCCTGAAAGCTCCAAGCAATACATACTCTTTCCAAGTCACACATTTCTTGAAATCGGGTTTTCAGCTAGCCTACATGCTAATAACATTTGTGGTATACTTTCACATAGAGACTCCATTTGAACATCAAAACATAAATTGAAATTTTACCTATTGATGCGTATTTCAAAGTTTCAATAGGTATTTTAATGTTTAAGCAATCACAGTTCCATGATCATGATAATTTTGGGAGAAATCTGGAGATAATAATGGATGTGTATGGGAGAGGCTGTAAAATATTCTGTAAGGCTAAAGACACAGATGTGAGTGTACTATTATGATTTTACCTAAATGAAGGTAAGTGAAAGTTCAGACAGGAAGATCATCTCTTTACGTAAGTATACCTCAAAGCCACTTCTCTGTTTTCCCACTATCCTCTTGCTCCACCCTTCTTCACATATTTCAACAAGTCACAGTCTGCCAGCCTCTCCCTGTTCTCTACCAATCCGTCATTAGCTGTCAAATTTCTCTCTCTGCTGTCATCCAGCTGTCATTTCAGCAAAACTCCCAGCCCACCTCCACCCCTGCACCACCTCCATCAAGATACAGACTGTCTTAATCTGGATCTTCAACCGAGAAGTTCCCTCATCCGGTGACCTCAAGATTCCCTACCTTCCCCAGTGTCTAGGCCGGGGGGTGGGGGTAACTTCTTCAGTTGCAAGTTTCTCATCCACAGATCAGTTTACTCAGCTGGTCTCCTCCCCATGGTCTAAGTGGCAAATTATCAAACCATTCTAAATATATTCACGTGACCTCAAAAGTCACATAACTATAGCAACATGTGCACATGCAGGCTTTTTTATTCAAACATGACATAATAGCTTCATTTGCATGAAGTGGTATTATGTGGTAGTGAGGGTCCGTGTACCTTTTGATAGTTTGATATTTTGTTTTCAAAATAAAACGGATTTACGGAAATACGGCCGTTTTCCCGTTATTCCGTTTTGAGACACAAAACGAAATAACGGAAGTGCTTCCGTTTTCCCGTTTTCTCTTTCAAAACCAAATTACGGAAAAACCAAATTGAAAAAACGGCCCAATTTTGATTTCTGCAAATTCTATTTTTTTTTTTTTTTTTTTTTTTTTATATAACCGTGACAACGACGGACCGGAAGCGGAAGTTAAGTGTAACAACTTCAGAATAAAACTTTAGCGTGCTAACCATAACTTCTTATATTATAGCCTACCGCTGTCTTTCTACACCATATGGTTCACATCTATTTTATTTCTGTGAAAGTATAAGAGCTGGTTGTTTGGAAGGATGTGATAGGCATATAATTGTCATTTTAGCTTGAGTGCGTGAATGCATTTTGTGGAAAAACTTTACGTTCCCTGAGCATCTATAACGTTAAGTCACCAGCAGAGGTCCCGGTCAATAGGCTAGTAGCCTATTATTATTACGATTATTATCAGCAGCAGGCATTATTGGAGGCATTATTTACAGGCTAATCATTTGAAAATGAGAACTTGTAATGGCTTTAGTATACTTGGTGTTTAGCCACAGGGTGGCGCAGGGTTTACACGAATAGTAGACATGCTTTGAGGTTCAAAACAGCAGGCTCTGTGTCTCATCAAATGAGCTGCGATCATTTCATTTCAACCGAGAGGTGTGTGGAGGTCGATTCAATGGAGAGGTGCAAGAAATACAAATTGTGTTTTATTAGTCCTTTGGCGATAATTTTATCCGACTGCTTGTCATTTCTCCCCGCTTTGCACCGGGCGTCATTGGTTGCCATGACAACGGCGGCGGAGACTCCTTTCCCGAGTCAAAATCCTTGAGGCCAACTGGCCGTGATGAGTTCTGTATTTTAACTGCTACACTACTCAGCCTTTATAAGCAATGTAAACTGTAATGTGACCTCAATTTAACTGACAGTAAACGTGTATTCCAAAAATGTACAGCCCGGACCTAATTCACCGACGGACAGCCACCGCCAATGGCAACTATAAACTCATTAATTTTACCCTGGCATCTTTATATGACGCGGTTGATTGATGCTGGTTCAAAGAAAACGTAGTAGAACTTCTAGACTTATGTGTATTAAATTATAATCATTCATTTATCAATCATACGATAGGATACATATGATGTCAATACCTTGGCGCCAGCGCTGGACACAACAGCGCCACCCCGAGTGTCTACAACGCCTGTGTTACCTGTTGTCAGTCTACTGTCTGTGCTGACTGTCACCACGAGGAGTGGAAAAGCCATGTTGATTTAATTCAACAAAATGTGTCTACCAACAAGAATAAACAATGCCACTGTTGGGCCCATGTCAGGATCGCTGGAGATTACAGTTACCGTAAACACACCCTAACATTCAGTAAAGAGTTAACATGTCAGACCCTGTAATTCTACATTTAAGTAATTTTAAGACTGTCAAACAGTTGAATGGAAGTAGAACAGCAGGTTAATGTAGGTCTATACCTGTAACTGTGGTAGCTATGTGATTAACAATTTGAAGAATCTGAACACACAGCAGATTTTAAAAAAGGAGTACTCAGGGAACACAATCTGATCTTGTGTTCCCTGAGTACTCCTTTTTTAAAATCTGCTGCTGTATATCTCAACAGTTTTACCACAAAGTATGACTTTCTTGACCTTAAAATTTATGTTTTAAATTCATTAACGACATATTTGGATTTCATGTCACAACTCAAACGGGACCAAAAGATAATATTTCTCTCCTCATTCACTGCCATTCATATTTTTTCCCATCTAAGGTCCCATGAGCTTCACCGAAAGGGGCGTGACTTCGGCACTCTATAGAAACACAGAGTTAGCTCCTGCCATAGACAACTGTGGGACAACATCACCCCAGCCTTTTTAATATTTCCTCTAGGGACGTTACCACACAGAGTAAAAGGGGAAAATGATGGGGTGAAACAGCAGAGGCACTTTGTCAACCCGCTGAGTACTGCCATTAGCATAAAGCATCAATCATAATGGAGACTGACATAAAGTAAGAAATTTAAAAAATAGTGTCTTTTACTTTCCACAATTGCAGAGGCTACCAGCTTCATTTGAAACAGACTACATTATAGACGGTCCGTTATTTATTAATCCCTCCCATCCTGTGTCTTTATATTTTTCAGGGCTGTACGTTAACTTTTTCAGCCCATAGCACTGGTGCTACAGAGGGTGATAATTTTGTAGCACAGGCCACAAAGTCTGTAGCACCTGTCACGATAACAAATTTTGCTGGGCGATTAAATGCGTCAGAAATTATTGCGATAAGCGATAATATTGCGTAATATTGTGCTTTAAGAATGATGATGCAAGTACATCCTTTTAAAGAGAAATAAACATTTATTTAACAAGAATATTTATGAATGCAAAAAAAGAAACTTTAAATATCCGAAATAACATGTAAAAATACCCAAATAGATAGATAAAGACCTTATGAAAAAATAGACTGCCAGTCTCTCACTCTCAGGTGTGCAGTTAAGTTGGTCATATTCGCTCTTTTTGCTGAGATGGTTTTAGAACAAACCCGGCACACCGGCTCGTCTAAATTACTGGGCTCCCCTCTGTGGTTTAGATCCAAAATACTCCCACACAGGGGCCATGGCATTTGGTTTAGGAGCAAGTTCCCTGTCTTTCTCTTACGCTCAACTCTGTTTTTTTTCTCCGCCTCGTCTCCCCCTCACAAAGATCGCACTGTGTCTGTGTGTAGCCCATAGCCCCGCCTCCCCCACAGAGACAAAGACACTCGGTGACAAGAGCTTTCCCTCCGTTCATTACACTAATGAACCAATTCACCTGGCTGCCAGACGATGCACGGCAGTGAACGCTCTTGTCGTCGAATTAAAAAAACGAGAAAAAAAAACAGACCACACACATACACACAAGCAGCTTGCAAGCAGTCTGTTGCACGTGTACTACTAGGCAAATAAATTCATCGCACAAACATTTTCTTCCATCGCATGTGCGATATGTCACACTGTACAGCCCTGTTTTTACTTTTTATCCGCTCATAAAGTTAATGCATCATGCCATCATTTCAAGCTCAACACTTCCTGAATTTGTTTCAAATTAAAAGCCCCTTATAACCTCGGGTAAGAGAATCCCTCAATTTTCTAAATAGGCTTTTATTGTGAAACATTTGTAGGAACTTGTTGTGGAGGATTCAGTAACCTGAATGTTTGTGTACGGTACTTCAAATGTAGCTCCTGCCATCTGCTGGCACTTTTTATGTTACTACGATAATATTACGGCTGGCACATGAACAGACACAGTGACTGAAATAATAGTAATAGTAATAAAAATAGGACAAGAATAACCCGATGACATCACACACGTCGTGAAAGACAACCGAGGATAATTGGTGTGTACTAGTGCTGCATGATTAATCTAATCACAATCGCAATGTCAGGCTGTGCGATTACATAACCGCATAAAAGGCTGCGATTTGTGATTTAATTAAATAAATGTTAACGTGTGTGCCTGTGAACGTGACTACCTCTGCTGTAGTGTGTGGAATTGGTTGACATTACGCCCACAAGCTATCCTGGTGTGGGCAGCACGTATGGTCAGGTGACCACCCGGCGTGCAGCAGTGACCAACATAGACTGTGAAGAAGAACATGAGCACGACCATGAACAGGCTGAGTTGGTGGCGAAAAAGACGTGCTGTGTAAAAGTTAAAGTCGCCACGTCCCGCGGCAACACGACCAATCTATATCAGCACTTGAGACAGCACAGAGAAAAGTAGGAGGAATGCATGCGAGAGAAAGCCAAGCCGTGTAACGTTAAAGACAATGAGACAACTGAAAGCCGCCAGAGCCTCATAAAACAACATCCAAGCACAGTTACGCATACATTTGTAAGTGTCACTGGGAAATCATGGACTCCATAACAAACTATATAATAACAAATGAAAAATTGAGCAATTTTGCTCGGTTTCGGCCCACTTGATATGCTGCTGTGTTGTGCTATGGCGTGCTGGAATTTGTCATTTACGTGACAATGCCTGAACGCAACATAGGCTCGCTCCGCTGTAGGTACAGTGCCGTGCTGCGCTGCTGTGTGAGCAGCTGTTTGACTGTGCTCAGTCTGTTGATGGTCATTTACACACTGTCCATAACAATAACTATGTCGTGTTAGGTCAGTGCCCCCCTAATATAATGTAGGGGAAACACTGAATCAAGCAAGAAGACTAATGATACCTTTTTTTTTTTTTCATTATATTGTAATCGCAATCACGATATTGTCCAACATAACCGCAATCGCACATTTTTATCAAATCATGCAGCACTAGTGTGTACCATCGTGTAGTGTGTCATGTCTATCGGCCAAGTTACGGCACGAAAAATCTCCGGAGCACTGTCCGTGCAGGTGCCTTCGGTTCCTTCCGCCATGTTTTCAGAGGCCAAACATTGCAAACTACGCATGCGCGCCTGTGTCTGAGGGACTGATGCTGCTTTTCCAGGCAATGAGCAGTATCACCGTGAGTTTTTCAACGTGTGGTAATCAAACACAGTTTTAATGATCATTAAAATTTGAAACGGTAATACTAACCGTCGGGAATTTTACCACGGTTTATCATTTTACCGGTAATCGTTACATTCCTATCATACACTGAGTAACATTACAGGTAAATCTTCCACCTTAAAAGTTGCCAGTAGTCAGTCCAGTGAATTAAGTTATCTTTTTCTCAGTCTACTACGAGAGGCAGCAAAACATCCTTTCATTTTATAGTTATAGCTTACTAATGTATGTAAAACTCGGGAAACTATGTACAATACTGCTTGGTGGAAACTGGGCATTACACATTGAAAAGCATTATATTTCATGCCTCCACCTGCTGGTGGGCCATCAGGGTAACAGTATGCATGCATAATATGGTGTTAATTCCAGTACAGAAGACACTTGATAATCACTAAAATTAGCTGTGGGGAAAGAGTGGATACATTGATAGTGGTATCGGTTCTCGGTTAAATGAGTTGATGTATACTGGCATATTGGCTATCTGCGAAAAATCCATTATCGTGCATCCCTGGACATCATTCATAAATTCAAACTGTAGTCAAATTGTTGACAGTGGGGTTGTTTTTCTCATGCTGATTTATCAGTCAAATCTTTGATAAACTCAGATCCACTGTGTGTGCTCTCCTTGGTATGAAGTGATGTTGATGCTGTTTGGCAGATGATGTGGATTACTGTCCATGTCTGTGACATTTCTCAGTGGTAAACCAGTAGGCTATTAAAGGCAAGTAAGAGAGGGCTGGCTGACGTAATGATGGGTGTTTTATGAATATTCTGTGAGTAGCAGACAGATCTCTGTCCTGTTATGGCGTGTTAAATTTTTCATTACAATATCAAAACATAGCCATGATACTGTAATGAAAAATTGAATGAAGAAGCGTTCGTGAGGACAGCTACGTGTTCTTTTCCTGGTTGAAAACAGCTGTTGTCACCACGACGGGGTCATCCCTATGTTTCCAGGGTTCTATGTTCCCCGTTTACCACCCAAAAAGGTTCTATGTTCCCCGGGTTCTATGTTCCCTGCTCAACCAAAAAGGGTTCTATGTTTCCCGCTTGGTTGAGCGGGGAACATAGAACCCAGGAAACAACCTTTTTTGTGTAAGCGGGGAACATAGAACATTGAACATTTTTTGCAGGGTTAAGTGGGGAATATTGAACCCGGGAAACATAGATATGCTCCCCAGATTCCTATCATACAGCCTATTGCCTTATTATACAGATATCGTAGGAGAGGAATAATCCAATCACTGCTCAGTGACCGCAAAATAATGTATGTTGTTATTATTATTATTATTATTATTATATGATAAATTAATACCAATAGTCATACTGCCAATACAACTGGGTAAAATCACAGGTTACTGTATTTAAGTGATATTAGAAACCACATGCTAGAACTAAGTTAGTTCAGCAGTGCAGTATTTTATGCTCGCTTTAAGTTATTCAACTATAAAATGAGACTGAGAAGGCAAAACACAGTGGACAGATATTATTCATTCCTATGCCACGACAGTGTCATAAAGACATTGAAATGGCTTCAGGTATACTTTGATAGTCTGACGTTATCTAAACCTACCGTTATCTGTTGAGCTCTTTACATACACATGCGGCTCAGTGCAGCAGCTCAGAGGACACTGACCGCTGCAGCTGGCGGATGATGATGCTATTAAACCATTTTAAAGAACCAACTTACATTTTTTACTCCAAATTCACCCAGTATTACTCGGTTGCGGATTTCTTCCACGTTCTTTATGGTCGCGGCCATTTTGCCATGTAGTCTTCTTCTTCTTCTTCTTCTTCTTCTTCTTCTTCCTCTTCTTCTTCTTCTTCTTCTTCTCTGGGGTTTAATGGCAGCTTGCATCCTTAGCGTTGCATTACCGCCATCTTCTGGAGTTATTTGACTCATCCAGTGCCTCATATTCTCCATATCGGTCCAGTTCTTTTTAGAAAGCATATCAGACACTTTCTGCCTTTCCCAGTCTCACCACACGCCAGAATGTCCTTTAAACTTGATCCTGTGAGTCCTTCTCTCCTCATCTCCTCCAGCATTTCCTTCAGTTCCTCTCTGTATTTGTTGCACTTAGTAATCACATGTTCCACTGTTTCTGGTGTCTGACAATAGTCACATATCGGGAATGTGAAGTGTCCCATTCAAGTTGCTATGTCCAATTCTAAGTCTTGTCAGCACTGTCTCCTCTCTCCTGTTTCCTCCCCTGCTTCTCCCAGTGCCCACTCTCTTCTGTAGTGCATATAGATGTCTCCCTCACCTCCTGCTTCCAGTGCCATTTTTCATTAGTTTTCTTCCATACTATACTCTTTCCTTCCAGTTTTGATAACTTGATCATGATATCTATATTTTCTTTTTTAACTGCTTGCTTGGCTATAAAATCAACTTTCTCATTACCCACAATGCCCATATGTGCTGGAACCCAAATAAATTTGACTACTATACCTTGTCTTATTATTCTTGAATGCATTTTCAATATTTCTTGTCGATTTGTGGAAGTACCTCGCTTTAAACTACACGAAGCAGATGCTGAGTCACTATATTTGCCATGTAGTCCGTTTTGCTCTTCATCTTTGAGTTTAAGAATAAGAATAACTTTATTCATCCCCACGGGGAAATTCAATTATCTGTCAGCTCATCTATTATATGTCAAAGAATTATAAAGCCTGATGGCTGTTGGTATATAGGATCTTCTGTATCTCTCTGTCCTGCATCAAAGAGAGCCATCCACCACAGTTTTTTTGGTCCATCAAGGTGTTGTGGAGTGGATGATCTGGGTTGTTCATGATGGCCTCGGACATCTTCAGTGTGCATCTCTCCACCACCTCCTCCAGTGTGTCCAACCTGACTCCAATCACAGAGCCAGCTCTTTTGACTAGTTTGTCCAGCCACCTTGCAACTTTGTGTCTGATGCTTCCTCCCCAGCAGACTGCAACATAAAACAACACACTTGCCACCACAGACTGATAAAACATCTGCAGCATCTTACTACAGATGTCGAGAGATCTGAGCTTCCTCAAGAAAAAGAGGCGGCTCTGCCCCTTTTTGTAGAGAGTGTCTGTGTTTAGGGACCAGTCCAACTTATTATCCAGGTGTACACCTAGATACTTATGACTTATGGCGGTTGGCAAACCAGCTTTCAGGTACATAACCGCCACTTACTGGACTGGAGTGTGGAGCAGTACATTGGCAGAAAACAAAAATGAAAAAAAATCTCTTTTATTTCTGTTACTCTTGAATAATGAAATAGGGACTTACGAACATTCCTTGACGTCTTTCCTATTAGATTCCCTTATGTGATACTGCGCTTTTCTTCAGTTAGTCCTGTTATTAACCCCCTTCTTTCTTTAGCTTTTGAGTCATTCTGTAATTAGGGGTACATTTCATGTCCATGGGTAATATTTATCAAATTTTATAAAATATTCACTTTAAGCAATGATTAATTTATATTGCGGCACAGTTCTCTTTTATGTAATACAAATATTTCAACAGGTCCCATCCTATATTTAGCAGAAAATGCATATGCTATACTGGAATTTGCTGTTTTTGTGCTGTCCACTTTGCTGAATGTCAGGTTCTGCTCTTCCAAGTAACACTAAAATACACATTTTTGTATATAACTTTCATCATTATTTGTTTAAAATAATTATTAGAACATGAAAATGACTTGTAAAAAAATATTTGGATCATTCATGTACATTATAACATCAATTTTGTGTGTGTCCAAGAAATCTCTGTCAACTGTTACTCATTGGGGAAAAAAGACCCCTATAAAACAGCAATGGTTTGCTCCAAAGTCACATGCTCAACATCACAATGATGTCACTTCCTTTTGGAGGGAATTTTAAAGACAGTGTGGTAAGTTTCTACTCCCTCAATACTATTGTTTACCCATAGAGTAGATTAATTTTTTTTTTTAATTTTTTTTTTTTTTTAATTTTATATACTTTATTAATCCCCGAGGGGAAATTCAATTTTTCACTCTGTTTGTCAATTACACACAGGTCGGAACACACACATGCACAAACTGGACCTATACATGCACTAAGTGGAGAGATGTCAGAGTGGGCTGCCCATGACGGGCGCTCTGAGCGGTTGGGGGGTTCGGTGCCTTGCTCAGGGGCACCTCGGCAGTGCCCAGGAGGTGAACTGGCACCTCTCCAGCTACCAGTCCACGCTCCATATTTTGGTCCGGACGGGGACTTGAACAGGCGACCCTCCGGTTCCCAACCCAAGTCCCTATGGACTGAGCTACTGCCGCCCACTGTCAACTGTGTTATTAACATATTCTTATGAACTTGGTTTAGATATTATTTTTACAAATATGTAGAGAAAGTGTACAAAGATATGAGTTGATCAAGGGCAAGGAGTGACAGGTCCAAGGTTAGCAGTTAGCACTAAAATGGCCGAAATGTCAACCGTGTTACCTGTCAACTGTGTTACCCATCAAGTGTAACACAGTTGACAGGGCTTAACACAGTTGACAATGTTGGCAGTTAGTTGCCATAATTCATGCTTATATTGACTGTTCTTAATTAAAAAAACATACATTAACTATTGTTATTACACATACATTACATTGTAATTGCATAGTAATTGCCTAAAACATGATTCAAATTAGAATAGATTGACCTAGTCTATCTAAACAGTACATAGTATAAGGATTTCATGGAATATGCATGATTTTGATATGATTCAGTTGTTTCAAATGATCATTACACTATACATAGTAACTGCCTTAAAAACATGATTCAAATTAGAAGAGATTAACCTAGTCTATCTAAACAGTACATAGTATAATGATTTCATGGAATATGCATGATTTTGATATGATTCAGTGGTTTTAAATGATCGTTAGGCCTACATAATATTAAACAGAGTGATTTGTGTTTTAGGGAGATGAAGTTATCTGCAGCTGAGAAACAGCGCCAGTACAGGACTCTGCGAAATGCTGATCCTGAGAGAAGGGCCGCATATTAGGAGAAATTAAATGGCAGAGAAGGGGATCACTGTAAAAGGAAAAGGCTTTCCTCTTTCAAAAGATTTTTTAAAGCATTATGTTTCTGTTAAGACCTATTGATTAAAGATGTTCAAGTTATGTTTGAGCTTTTGAAGTTTTAATGGTTTTTAAATAGGCTAATATTCAATTAATTTATTCCTATCGGCTTAACTGCATCTGACAGGATTTGTTAAAGCATTTTATGTTTCTGTTAAGAACTATTGATTACATATGTTCAAGTTATGTTTGAGCTTTTAAAATTTTTTAAGGATTTTTAAATAATATTCAATGAATTTGATCCCATCAGCTTAACTGCATGTCACAATTTATTAAATCATTTTATGTCTCTGTTTAAAGAAGTATTGATTAAATATGTTCAAAATATGTTTGAGCTTTTAAAGTTTTAATGATTTTTAAATAATATTCAATGAATTTGATCCCATCAGCAAGTTTTTTTCATCTTCAAGACAGGTTTCTCTTTTTCTCCCAATGCGTCCTGTCAACTGTGTTACATTATCTGTCAACTGTTACTTACTAGGTTTTTTGTTATAAATCTATTAAATGTTGACTAAACTGTAACAAAATGGTTATGGGATATCACTATTAAAGGAAGTCTTGCATAAGGATGTTGAATAATTCTAAATTCACGGTAATGTGGATTTATGTTGAAAAAATACTCATCCATGATGATAGTATCCTATACAATGTCCATTATCCAGCTCAAAATTCATATTTTGAAAGCAGTTAGACAGAAAACCTTTAAGCCCCTGGTGAATAAACTCTAGAACTTTCAAACAAATTACTTCATTCATGTTTTGTATGACACAACATTTGTCCGTAACACAGTTGACAAATTCATTAATCAACAGTTTATTTTCATTAAAATATTTAAAAAGTAAGTTGAGATTAAGCATGGCAATTAATGAATTTAGCACATTCAGGGGGTATATTATGGAAACAACAACATTGTTTATCAAAAAAGTATAGTGATTTCTTCACCTTTTGGTTCATGTGAAATGTACCCCTAATTATAGAATGACTCTTTTATGTCTGTTAGAATCTGTTTGTAGCCTACATGTTTGACTGTTTCCAGTTTGTTACAGTGTGTACATAGTCCAGTTGAATGCTTTCCTATTCTGAGAGTTTCATTTAATCCTGTATGTCCTATTCTTGGACAGGTAATGACCATCTCCACTCTTGGGCTTCCACTCCGTAATTTACCAACACCTACATGGTTTTGAAACTATAAGGATGTCTTCCTCTGTCACTTAAGTCCCAGAATTCCTACCATGTTTTTTTTGCATACAGTCCTTATGATAGTTTTAACCTCTGCTTTACTTAATGTTACTTGCATGTCAGTTAGATAATTAAAATAAAATGTCCACCAGGGCCACCACAAGTCATTTTTGCAATGGCTCCATTTCTGAAAATGTTTAGGGCCCCAGATTGTACAGATGTATCAAGTGTCATGCTTTTATGAAAAAGTGAGCGTTATTTTTAGCATATCACCTGGACTAGTAACCGAATAATCGCAACTATGGCCAAATAAGTGTTTGCAGTTTATAGCATAACCAGGCATGACATTTAGCTTATTAGCCTATAGCCAGTACTATAGTATTGTTTCAGATGCGTATCTGTGATTGGTATGTCTAAAATCCCGGTTTATATTTGGAACCACAGCGGCAAACAGACATGGGATGTTTCTCAAAGTCAAGGATCCTCCTCCCAAGGAAGGATCCTGCAGAGGCAAGGCAAGAGTCCTCCCTAGTATTTAGTGAACACACATTGGAACAGACTAAGTGTCCCCACGTGATCATCATTAACCCTCAGCAGACTGAGGAGGTTTCAGTTACTGTGATCATTGTAACATTCTCCAATGTTGTTGGACAGTTTAAACACATGTATCAGTATTGTCAGAATCACGTGACTTTCAGGGAGAATATATTTCTGGATCATATTTAAGAGTAAGTGGAGTAGGCTAATGAAGTAAAGTTCACCTCAAAACAACTGAGTGATGTTTTGACCTGCAGGATATTCTGATGTCTTTACTGTGGCCGTTCTCACCTCGATTCCCCCGAAAAATACACCTATTGACATTTATCGCTCCACCTCTGCTGTGAATGATTGATTTAAAACTTTTATGTTTTATCTAAATCACGTTATTTCAAAAAATCTCATTATCTGGCAGTGGACACATTGGAAATTGTAAATTATGAGGTTTCTGTCAATATTTTTTTCACGCTTGTATGATAAAAACTCAGGTGGAGATATTAATCCAAATAAATGACATATTAATCTAAATCCTACCGAGCTTCACGGCTCAGGTTTCATTGATGAGGCCCCTCCCTCACTTCCAGCAAATCGTGCAGCATTGTAGGGATTTTATACCAGCGGAGGATCCACACATGCATCCTTCAAATTTCTCTGAAAGAAGGACTCAGTCCTTCGTGAAACTCGGGAGGATCCTTGACATACATGATTTCGGGTCCATGTCATTGGTCCGACAGCCCATTGGTTCGACATCCCATTAGTCCGACTGTCCGCAGTGCTGAATGGCTCGCGGTGGGCGTATGGTGCGCCGCGACCGGCTCTGGGTCAACTGGGAAAGGCTTGAGGCGGAGCAGGCTCACGGCTTATGTGTTTGTCACTTTCTTTTTCATTTTAACCCACACCATGATCTTTTCCTGACCCTAACCAAGTGGTTTTTGTGCCTAAACCTAACCAGACCTTAACCACAGGGCATCATGATGATTTCGGAACGGACTTCGGAACAATGGGTTTAATATGGTCGGAACAATGGGATGTCAAACCAATGGGCAGTTCCCCATGACTTCAACGCAACGTCACTCACTGCCGTAACAATGGCCACGCCCCCTTTTGGGTGAAAGTTTTGAACTCGACCCGGGAGAGACGCTAGTCGCGATGCCGAAAAGTTGCTGTGTTGTTCACTGCACAGCAAACAGAAAAAACAAAACAAAAAAAAAAACAGAATTGCGATTTTCTTTGCTCCCGGACAGAGTGAAGAATGGGGAAAGAAGAAATCTGTGGCTCACAGCCATCAAATGGCAGGGTAAAGACGGAAAGCTTTGGGATCCAGCCAGTCACTACACCTAACGTTACGTCTGTGGCAGGCACTTCATCACAGGTTAGTTGGCTAACGTTAGCTAGCTAGCTAAAGTCAGTTGATCTCAACAATAACATGAGATGTTCAAAGCCAAGAAGTTAATTCTAATGAATGTTAAGCAATGAATCGACAGGACATGAATTGAATGAATGAATTGACAGGGTCATTCGTCCACACAGAGGCTGGCAGATGAAAAGGGCACACACCTCCTATCATTTTCACTTTCTCGTTGTACCGAAGGCGATCAGGACCTCTTAAACTCTCTCCATAGCATGTAGCCTGACTGGCCATTTCATCCGAAGGGGAAAGACTCAACTGATTTGTTTATTTACACTTTATGTGTGTGAAGAGCTCTGCCGCCAGTCAAAATCCCATGTTTCTATCACCTATGACATCCCCGGGGGGGTCATCCCTATGTTTCCCGGGTTCTATGTTTCCTGGGTTCTATGTTCCCCGCTTACCACCCAAAAAGGTTCTATGTTTCCTGGGTTCTATGTTCCCCGCTCAACCAAAAAGGGTTCTATGTTTCCCGCCTTGGTTGAGCGGGGAACATAGAACCCGGGAAACATAGAACCTTTTTTGTGTAAGCGAGGAACATAATCTTTTTTGCAGGGTTAAGTGGGGAACATAGAACCCGGGAAACATAGATACGCTCCCATCCCCGGCGCACGACCCGTTGTACTTCGTTGTAGTCCCGTTGAAGTCATGTATTGGAACAGTCCTTCGGCGGGGTCCTTCAAATTCGGCCGTTTGAGGATCCTTACTTGACATTGAGAAACACCTAAGCTGTTTCTCAATACTCAAGTTCAGCAGTTTGGACTTGGCAAGTTCACGCGAGAGACAAATCAAAAATGTGTTTTATCCGAAAGAAATATCTAAGATAATAGAAAAATAGTCAACCAAGTGCAATGATATCCTCCAAGATAATATTTGTCACTTTGCAGTAAAAAAATTCTGGACGTTTTCTTGTCGACATGATGTTCTCTGTGCTCCGTGCTGCTCTTTGACCTGACCTGAATGTTTTTTTTTTGTGTTGTTTTTCAGTTTCAGTTATATATTTGGGGGATATTTTGAGCATTGGGGGGGCGACGTGTCCCCCTCAATGTATATGGTGACTACTGCCCTGTCAGGCATGCATAATTAGGCCTCAGTTGTACGACGCTGAAGTTAGCTTCCGATTCGGCACTTAAGGGGAAAGTTAAGGGGAAATTAACTTAATGTGCAGTGCGACTGTTTGTCCACTGATTGTCTGTTTTTTGTGACACTTGTTGATGTGAAAACATTTTAGACATTTTAGGTAAGACATTAACTTTGCCTGACACCCACTACTGTATTTGTGAAACATTTATTTTATTTGTGAAAATGCTAAAGGGGAGATTTCACCGTTTTTGTTTTATACCTAGACCTCATTAGACCAGGTCCAGATCAAAAACCACTGTACCTAGACTTCTCAAATCTGGCCTACATTATCCTACAGAGGCTAAACATTCATTATAACACAGTTTCTGATTTGTGAAACCTTTACTCTATTTGTGAAAATGCAAAACGGCACATTTCACCGTTTTTTCAGCATATAGACCACATTAGACTGGGTCCAGATCAAAAACCACTGTACCTAGACTTCTCAAATCTGGACTAGATTATCCTACAGAGGCTAAATATTCATTCAGACACAGTTTCTGATTTGTGAAACCTTTACTCTATTTGTGAAAATGCAATAAAGGCACATTTCACCATTTTTTAAGCATATAGACCACATTAGACTGGGTCCAGATCAAAAACCACTGTACCTAGACTTCTCAAATCTGGACTAGATTATCCTACAGAGGCAAAACATTCATTCAGACACAATTTTTGATTCGTGAAACCTTTAATCTATTTGTGAAAATGCAATAAAGGCACATTTCACTGTTTTTTCAGCATATAGACCACATTAGACCAGGTCCAGATCGAAAACTACTGTACCTAGACTTCTCAAATCTGGCCTAGAATATCCTACAGAGGCTAAACATTCATTATAACACAGTTTCTGATTTGTGAAACCTTTATTCTATTTGTGAAAATGCAATAAAGGCACATTTCACCGTTTTTTCAGCATATAGACCACATTAGACCAGGTCCAGATCAAAAACTGCCATGCCTTGACAAGTCAAATCTGGACTAGATTAATTTACAGAACTTGAAGATTCATAAAAACACAGTCTTTGATTTGTGAAAAATTTATTTTATTTATGAAAATGCAAAAAGGGATCATTTCACAAAATTGTATGACTTTAGCAAGACTGTATTCACACACCCAATGAGACACCCATTGGGGGGCAAGTAGGCAATGGGTTCAGTGTCTTGCCCAAGGACACTACGATATGATGACACAGACTGGAGGAGTTGGGATTTGAACCACCAACCTTCCGGTTGGATGACCCGCTCTACCTCCTGAGCCACAGCCGCTGTAAGTATAGCTAAAAAGCATCCAGCAGTAGAAAATAAGTTTAGCTTTGGATTATGGGTGTTTAACAGTTTTTTATGTTTGCTCATGTTTCTTCCTTTGAGATCTGATTACAGGTTTTGGCTGCATGAGATCACAGGCCTCCGGAGAGCTTATTACAGAAATAGTTAACAATGTATTAAATATTTTGGAGAATAAATCTTTGTTGGGCAGTCTATATAGACCTGTGTTTCTTTTGCTTTTCTCTTCGAAAAATTCTATTACTTGCACAAACCTTTTTTTTTTTCTTTCTTTTTTTTAACTTGGATTATTAGGATGGGGGGGGTTACACTGAGAAGTTGTTCAAAAGGCACAGAGTCTGTCAAAAATTCTGCAATTTTCGTTCTTTTAAGTTTTTATGGTCTCAACTCTGTTTTTGTAAGGTTGTGTCCTTCTATTGATCATTGCATATGACTAATCATTCACAAAATAGTCATAATGTGTCAACAATGTCATAATGAACACAGTGACAACATGGCATTTCAAAGCATTTCATAAGAAATGTATATTTTTAATATGAGTAATGCACATAATTTGGTATTAAAAAAAATAATGTTGACATTCTATTTAGAAAGGTTTGGTTTTAATTTGTTGACTAGGCAATATTTCTATTCTATATATACAATATATTATTCTATCTATATCTATCACATCTATCACCTGATCTATCACATTTGAAGAAAATGTCTCTTTTCATGCAGTGACTGCTGCTATTACTTTAATGTCACATATTCCAGTTATGCACTGCTGAAAATGCATCCCAGAGCAAACCAGCTCTATTTAAAAAATAAATTCAAAGCTATGTTACCTACTCAGTGGGGCATGTCATTTGTTGGATTTTTGGATTTGGATTTTTTTTTTTTTTTTTTTTTTTGAGTGGGAGGGGTTATAGTTGACCACTAATTGCAAAGGTTGTCTACACAACTACACCGGAGTGCTACAATCCAATCAGGTAAGTTTGATGTAGCCTAAAGTTTTCCTACAACTTTATAATGACATTATATTTGACATATAACAGCCAGAAATGTGCTCATCTGTTCGATATTCCATTAAAAATGGGAAAAGTTCCAAACTAATGAAATCTGTTTGGTAGGCTATGCACAAACTCCCTAATTTTGCTATGCTAATGCTATTTGGATTAATGTAGCCTATAGCTGACATGATGCTGGAGGAAGCCCTGACTAAGTCTGGTCGAGTTGTTTGGGGAGCTCTCTCATTGCTGACCGGCCCCCGGCGGGCGCATTTCCTCCACGACGATGCGGGACCCATGAAGGGCATTTGGTTACTTAATTTTAAACTTATCACAGCAAAACATTTGTTTCGCTGTCAAATTGAAGTCATCAAAACAGTTTATGACATTTAACAAATATTGTGATTCACGTTCAACATTCACACTCCTATCGTCATCAATATTAGCATTACATGTCGGGAAAACCAAAGGGTCTTTTAAGTAAAAGAGAAAAACCCAATCTATCCGTCGTGGAGGCAATCGATCATAGTTATTATGGAAAATAATAACTT
This sequence comes from Epinephelus moara, assembly GCF_006386435.1. Classification (NCBI taxonomy): domain Eukaryota; kingdom Metazoa; phylum Chordata; class Actinopteri; order Perciformes; family Serranidae; genus Epinephelus; species Epinephelus moara. The sequence continues at coordinate 3,604,123 of NC_065524.1, forward strand.
TAATAAGGAAATCAAGGAAATAATAATAAGGAAAAGTAGGGTATTTACAAGAATTTATCTTTTAGAGATAAAGTATTAGGGCTCTTAGGTGCTAAAAAATGTCTGGATTTTCTACTTCAAGTATTCATTATAAATCTCTGAGTAAATCTGAGTCTTTCATTTCTTAGGCTTTAAAATGGAGAAATTAAGAAGAGGTCAGAGACGTGGCTGTCCAGATTTATGGACAGAGTCAGGAGGAGAGGACAGGATAGTGAGAGAACTGTCAGCTTTTGAACATCTTAATCGAAAAATAAATTGGAATAGCCCCAGGTGGGAAACATTGGCAGCTAAAATATTCAAGGAGAAGAATGTCAAAAAAAAAAAAAAAGTGGCTGTACACTGTATGGCACAGTGACAGAAAGTTAATCAGAACAAGAGTTTTGTTGAGGCAGAAGAAAAAGACTGAGTGTACCTCTCAACATTTTGAAAAAAAATAAAGATGAGGAAAAAAGACACAGGATCTGAGACTAAGGACAAACTTAGTGCTGTTGTAGAAGACATTTCTCCAACATGTGAGCAAAAGCAAAGTCCAGAAATTTTTGAGGATGAACATAATACTTTGTGTGTAGACAGACTGGGTTGTGAGAGGGAAGTTCAGCATGATATAGAGGATCTAGTTAGTAAAGACAAGGAGAAAACATTGGAAATGGAGGAAAAGATAGAAAAAACACATGAAGACACAATAGTTAATGCTGAAGCCAGTGGAGACAAGCCAGTGGCTGAGTGCATTCAGACTGACAGCGTTGTGTGTCCTGATGATACCTTATTTTGTAACCCTAACAACCAAACAATCCCAACGAGCCATATGCCCAGTGCAACCTCTGCTATGACTGGTTTCATCCTGTTTGTATTGAAGTATTGAAGACATTGCTGCCATATCCCCATGGCACTGTCCTTCATGTAGAGATACCCAAAAAATACAGTCTGGACATAAGGACCAGGTGAAGAGGAGGTTATCCTTTGGACAAGAAATTCCATCCTGCCCCCAAGAGTTTACAGTAAGCCTAACAAGGACTGAATGGGCTGCAATTCAGCCAGCTAAAAAGGATACAGAGTCTTGAAGAAAGGCTGGACGGATCTTCTGAGCAGCAAAATAGGATGTGTAAACAAATTTTGCGTTCTTTCCTTTAAGTCTAACAAAATAAAATGCAGTCAAAGTCGAAAAAATAAAAATGCATATTGGAGGGGTAAGGCTGTATGCAAATTTGCTGGTTGCACAACTTACTTCCTATCTTTGGAGGAAGACCCAAATGATACTGAAGGTGATATACCTGTTAATGTAAAAACCCAGGGAAAAATTCATCACAGTTGTCACGAACAACATAGCAGACACTGCCGCCAACCTGAGTGCCACACACTCAGAGGACAACTTCGTGAATGTTCTTCCATGTTGGTCCACACAAAACAACTGGCATCCGCGGATGAAGAGAAAATTCTCACAGGAAATCTTAATGATGTTAAGTCTGTCCCAGTCTTGCAAAAGATATCAAGTGAAAAAAATCTTGATAATCGTTTAGATAGTGATGCTTTCATGGAGTGTTTTAAAATTCAGGAAAAGCAGGATGTGGAAAAACCAAGCTCCAAGTTAAAACACAGTGCCATTCAATATGTTGCAATGTCTCCCTTTGTAGTTCACAGTTATTCAGAATCACAGTTGCATATTCTTCACGAACAACAGAAGAAGAATGATTGTCTGTTATATATGGATGCAACTGGCAGTGTAGTTGCAAAACCTCACCCCTCCAGCCAGTCTGTACTATATCATACACTTTGCACAGCATGCCAGTCCACAACCCAAACTGTGGTTCCAGTGGCAGAAATGCTGACACCAGACCAAACCACTGCAACAATTCTACACTGGTTGACTTGCCTGCGTCGGGATTATTACAAGCTGTTCCTGAAAGACTTGAAGCCACAAAAAATCGAAACAGATTTCAACTGGGCCATGATCCACGCAGTTGTTCAAGCATTCAACACTGTCAACATTCAGCAATACTTACAACTTTGTTTTCAGGTGTGCCAAGAGCAGCAGACAGTGCAAATGACTGTGATACACCTCTGTGCTGCTCACATGCTTCAGTTCAATTCAATTTTATTTATAAAGCCCAATATCACAAATCACAATTTGCCTCACAGGGCTTTACAGCATACGACATCCCTCTGTCCTTATGACCCTCGCAGCAAATAAGGAAAAACATGCTTACATGCTTAAGCTGATAAGCATAAAATTGAGCAAGGTGCAGTGCAAAAAAGAAACAAAAAATCTATTCCTGTACAGCTTTGCCACAAAATGTCACAGATTTTTGTGTGTTCTTGTCAATTATAAAGTCCCTAGTGTTTGTTTTCTCATCAAGGACTGAGACAAAAACATGTCAGGAACATCTGTCAACACTGCAGGAAGCCATACAGACACAGAAGACAGACAAGATCAACATAAAAATGCAGATGATGATGAACCAAGTCTCTCTGAAGACCAGCATAAATCAATTAGGAAGTCATCACCTTTCTTTGCTCCCATAGAAGCAGTGGTAAAGGAAACAAATGATAAAGCCAGAAAGGAAGATGAAGCAGAGGGTGCACCACAAAAAAATACCCATTTCTGTGAGTCTGTGTTGGACATTCTTTTAGATTATGCAGGTACAGTTCCCCTTTGGTCAGGTGTGATGCTGAAACATCTTGGCAAAAACAAGAGACAGTAATGCCATAGTTGAAAATTGGTTCCGCACAACAAAAAATGTCGTTCTGGCATCAAAGCTACATAGAAGAGCAGGAGATTTTCTGAAGCTCCAGCATGAGTTTGTTGTGGGAAGAATAAAAGGAACGTTAGTCAAAAAACAGGTACCACAGATGAAACAGCTAAGCAACAATGAAGATGGAGAGGAAATTGATGGTCCAGACTCTCTTCCCCTATCACAAGAGGAGAAATGGAAGAAGCGAACTACTCGAAAGAGAAAATCCAAGTACTTCAACTCCCCTCCTCCAACGAAAAAGCGTCTCGTGGCAAAATCTGCAACATCTACCAGCCAAAAACATCCAAAGACAAAGAGTCACATCAAAGGTGCAGCAGTACACCCGCCATCACAAAAAAGACAGGGATGCTGTCCATATTGGGGAGGAGAAGGGTTGATAGAGCAGCAAACAGTGTCGATGACAAATACATGTACAGTGGACAACCTCCTGTATATGCTTCATATGGCTATTAAGAGGAGACCTGGGATTAAAACTGACCTTAATGCAAGTTCCAATAATTGGATTTCCACCCTCAAAAGAAGGAGTGGTCCCAGGGGAAATTATTGTGGCTAAACACGATTAGGCGATTTAAAGGGACTTCATGGGATGCTTATGGGACAGAGGAAGACATGGTTGCATGTCGTCTTGAGTATCTCATGACAACAGAAATCATGCAAAAGTGCAAGAATGCAGCTTGTTCTGTTGTGAGAAGGCGAGTCAACAGTATTGATATCTTGTAAGGATTATTTAATTCTGTCAAATGAAAATCAGTGCATGTTTTTTGTTAATCAAATGACTTTACTTGTGAGAAATAATATAATTTATTCTAAAACTACAAATATTGGTTCATTTAAGTTAACAAAGATAGAGACTGGTCATATTTATGTTAATCTACATATCTTAATGTGATTTATTTATTTATTTTAAGGTGTGAAGACCTCAGTACTTTACAGAAAGATGTTGACAGGTGGATGAATGTGTCCCTTACAGCTCCATGCAAAAGGTAAGTATACAGTATGCAAACAGTTGTTTGAATCATACAGACCATTCTCTTGAATGCAGTTACACAGCTCTCCTGCCTAGTGGTCGGTTTAGTCTGACATTTTCATAGTTCTATAATATTTGTTTTCTAACTTTTATCTCAACAGAGGTCCTGCCCCATGCACTGACAGTGAGCAGACACTGCAGTGTGGCTTCGTGAATGTGTGTTACTGGTCTCAGTGATACACAAAGCCAATCTCAGTCACAAGCTGCATCCTACAGCCTTGCCACACCTGGTGACAATTCTTGGTGGGAAGTAAGTAAAGACTTAACACTTCACTGTGTCACACTTGTACATGTTATTGTCACTGATTTTATTTGTTTACATTGCTATTCTAATGTAGTTTGAATTAATTTGTGAGTGGTCATCACATTTTTCTGCTATACTGTCAACACCCACAAAGGTACGAGCCAGCTGCAGTGACGTACCACCTGGGCACAAACAATCACTTGGCATTCCACAAACTGGGCGCTGACAAAGGCTGGCATTTTTATGATGGCCTTGAGGAACTGCTCAACCCTGGCAAGGGTGATGTTGTCATCACTGACACATTAATGAAAAAGAAACTTAAGAAACAGGCTAAGTGTAAAGTTAGCCACATTGTCATGGTCAGGGTAAGTATGGACATTAATTATGGCATAACACTGTCTTGACCTCTAAAACTAGTTTTCCATTGTATATGACATTTCAACAGATAACAACAATATTCATGTCTTTTGGTTCACAAACAAGAAATTGAAATTAATCACAGTAATAACTAATAGTGTTGATCAGACTTACTTATCTTATATTTCACATTCAGGTGACAATCATTTATGGAGAAATTTGGTGATAGTCCTCTTACATAATCTCATAATAAAAAATTATTTGTTTTCCTCTTGCTTTAGGACAAAGCAGCAGAAGCTGTTGAAGCCAGGCGGCAAGAAAATGAACAGGTTGTTACATTCATTGTGGACCACAATGGAGCTGATGGAAAGCTGAGGGTAAGTCTAACATGTCATTACTTTCCCATATGGAACAATTTTACTAAAAACAACTATGAAATTACAGAGCAACACCTAACCTGATCCATTTATAATGTATCACCCTGTTATAAAATGTGATATATTAAACACCCATTAACCAATTACTAATTTTATGGAGAAAGTGCAATTAGTTCAGTGAGGAAACAGCTGTAACTGCTTATGGCTTGTTCGCTTCTGCCAAGAACACCATCCTCCTTACATGGACTGCACTAGACCTCAACAAAATTGTGGAATTGTGGGGCTTTGCAAATATGTTTGGAATAGCACTGTATCAGATAACGCGTATTGTCATTATTACCGTAAACACTTTATACCAGCACATTTTGATACCATAGTAGTTAAGTCAATTAGTTTTACAGTAAAGCAAGTTTCATTGCAGAGATTTAAAGGCACATATGTCCACTGTGGAAAGAAAGCCACTATTTGGGGTATTCTTCCCTCTTGCTGTCAATGGAACTGATGAAATAGGCTGAGACATGGCTATGGCTAACACCACCACTGTGTGTGAGCAGATAAGAATGGACTGAACATTTTTAAATATTCATGTTTAATTACTTTCATAATGAATTCAAAATTAATATTTTTCAGGCCATTCTGTCCAGTGAGGAGGAGTCCCACTTTTCTTTTAAAGATAGGTGGGTCCCAATCATCTTCGATGATGATGTGCAGCTGGACAAGATTGTAAAGTACCTGTCAGACTTCCTTGACAGCTGTGACACATTCTCTATAGAAGTCTGCACCATGGTGCCTTCTGACAGGATCAAATACATACTTAATGTGATGCTGTCAGAGATAGGTCAACAGCTGTTTGACTTAAATTTATGAAGTTATATACATGAATGACAGTATTCCTATTACTTGTGCATAGTACAATTAAGATAAGCGTTGGTAGTAAAGATTTGACCTCAGAAGATGTGTACTTTTCTGTTCTATGAAGATCAAAAAAGATCAAAAAGATCAAAAATTTCTAATGTCAATCTTTAACCTTCTGCTTAACCGTATAGTGCAGTACATTTTCAGATAAGTTACGCGAAGAGAGTTATTATTATTGTAAACACATTTTTCTATAAGAAATAATATCTCTAAGTGTGCTCTAATAAAAATAATTTAACAAAAGGAAAGGTGAAATAGAGGGGGAATAGTAAAATGAGCAAAAGAAAATAGGACAACACCCAAGCCAATGAAGTGAGAGAACTACTTACATATGTGATGTAACAGTAAGATAAAGGAAAACTTGAAATGTTGCCTTTAACAAAAAAGATGAATCAGAAACTCAGGAAAATGGAGCATTTAGGGACATAGGTTTAATTTGTTAGCAGTTATTGTACAAGACACCAACAAACTGAAAAACTAAAGGGTCGAGCAAAAGAGCTTTAAAAAAAAAAAAAAAAAGTAGTTAAGACTCATTGCAGGAAGGCAGTTCATGCAAAATAGAGTGGCTACAGCCTTATGCCTTACAAAAATAAATGTATTGTGGTATGCAATGGATGTACTTATAGCACACCTGAATAATTAATAGTAAACCAATATAACACCCGAATTAGCTTCATTTTTGTAATGTCTGTAGGAGATACAATATACTATGTGACAAATGATAAGCAGGTCTAATATTTAAACTCTGGATAATTGGGTAGGGTCAGAATCATGTCTGCAGGTAGATGGGAGGTCAGGTGATGAGGAAAGGGAGGAACACAAAGAGGACAACTGGTGGCCGGGAGAACAAGAACAGGGTCTGAAATGATGGCAGATGTTAGTAAAGCCAACAAACTATTTTAATCAATCAGGTATTCATAATTGTGATAATTACTGTAATCATATT
>NC_065524.1:3610885-3614482 GCF_006386435.1 Epinephelus moara
TGGGGGGTTCGGTGCCTTGCTCAAGGGCACCTCGGCAGTGCCCAGGAGGTGAACTGGCACCTCTCCAGCCACCAGTCCACGCTCCATATTTTGGTCCGGATGGGGACTCGAACAGGCGACCCTCCGGTTCCCAAACCAAGTCCCTATGGACTGAGCCACTGCCGCCCCAAAATTCAGGAAAAGCAGGATGTGGAAAAACCAAGCTCCAAGTTAAAACACAGTGCCATTCAATATGTTGCTCCCTTTGTAGTTTACAGATATTCAGAATCACAGTTGCATATTCTTCACGAACAACAGAGGAAAAATGATTGTCTGTTATATATGGATGCAACTGGCAGTGTAGTTGCAAAACCTCACCCTTCCAGCCAGTCAGTACTATATTACAGTATGCACTTTGTGGCCGGGAGAACAAGAACAGGGTCTGAAATGATGGCAGATGTTAGTAAAGCCAACAAACTATTTTAATCAATCAGGTATTCATAATTGTGATAATTACTGTATGTTAGTAAAGCCAACAAACTATTTTAATCAATCAGGTATTCATAATTGTGATAATTACTGTAATCATATTGTTCAAATGAGAAATAATAACACTAATAGCTAAATTGGTTCCAACACAGGCAACAATAAAGGCTTTGGAAGAGGTTTGCAAACTGACGGTGACGGAAGCTGTGACAAAAGTGGACCATGGCCAGATGGAGGAAAGGTAAGTGCAAATCATGACTTTTATAGGATATTTCCCAATTGACCAGTCGATGAAGATGTGTTTAATGTTTCTCAAGAGATAACTTTTTTACTGTTTTGCAGTGAGAAAGACGAGATCTTCATGTCCATCAGAAATGAGATGGAGAGACGTGGTTTAATCTGAAAAAAAAAAGATATTTAAAAAATGGAAATGTCCCGTTTTTGTCATTCTCACAAATACAGTAAAGGTTTCACAGATCAGAAACTGTGTCTGAATGAATGTTTAGCCTCTGTAGGATAATCCAGTCCAGATTTGAGAGGTCTACGCATAGTGGTTTTTGATCTGGACCCAGTCTAATGTGGTCTATCTGCTGGAAAAAACCCCAAAAAAAAACGGTGAAATGTGCCTTTATTGAGATTTGAGATTTATTTTGAGATTTATTTATTCAGGATAGCCCCTTGAGATGAATCATCTAATTTTCGAGGGGGTCCTTCCACAAAATGATACAAATAATACAAAGTCAAAAAATGAAAAGACATACAGTGTAGCACTTTACAGGACTTGTACATACACACGCACGCTTCCACAGACACAAACACAGACAAGGCTCTCCTAACCCCAGCTACTCCATAAACAGCCAAATCTCAATTTAGTAATCAACTTAGTAATATCCATTCTTACAACTAGGAAAAAGAAAGTCACAGAAATATCAGTTAATACAATAAATATAGAAAATAGAACAATTATATGAACAAGAAAGTAAATAAGAAATAAAATAAAGGAATAAAAAATCAGAAACAGGAACAGGGAGTTTGCAAATGAATTAGAAGTGATGCTTTGAAACTATGAAAAGAAGTAGTAGACTTAAGCTGGCATGGGAGATTGTTCCAATCAGACGGAGCTTTGAATTGAAATGAGCGACGACCAGATTCTTTAGATATTCTAGGAGTGCGGACAACACAAGTATACAAGCTCACACACACACGTACACACACAAAAGCAGAACAAAGTCATGACAACAAGACAGAGCTCAGTCTGCAGATTTTGTGATGGGACAGAATGAATGCATAAGAAAAAGAGCTGCCACAAAATCATTTATTTCCCATTATAATAAACTGACCTTACAGATAATAGGAGAAGTAGGAAAGAGAAAAGAAACAAAGAAAGAAAAAGTAGAAGAAATTGTAGTTTAAGTCCCAGCTAATAGGGATCCAGCTAAGCAGACAATTAAACAGAGGAATAGGGAAAAAGAAAGTGGGGATAGAGAGCGAGAGAAAAGGAGTTTGAACTAGTGTAGGGAAAGCAAAAGTAGAGATTAATAAAACATCTCCCTGGTGAGACATCAGCTTAAATAAGTCTTAGTAACGCTCTGCACAAAAAAGATTGTAAAAATAAATAAATAAATAAAGTAAAAATAAATAAATAAATAAATAAATAAAAAATGAGACAATCATTTATAAGTCCCAATTAATTTGAGACTTTAGGAAAAGGCAACCAAAAAGACAGTACTTGAACGGAAAGTGTCCCTCAATGAGAGTAGAGTCTTTATGACAGATTGCAGCTAGTTACGGATTCCGCTATACGACAGTTCCACGGCGGTTAACGGCAAACAAAGATGCTGCCTTACTGTTCCAGGGTTAGTGTCAAGAAAAAGTTAATGTAGCCGCATAAGGTAAGTCCAAACTGCTCAAAATTATATTTATCTCTGCACATGGCAAAGAGAAGCAGGTGAGGATAAAGAATAGGGAAGAAAAGAAAAAAAAAGAAAAAGAAAAGGAAACACCAACATTACCCGCACACGACAGTTACGACTCGAGCATGGGATGAAGCGTCAGGCTGGAGAAGAAGTTGCGGAGCTCATGGTGGTATCACGGACTTTGACTTTACTAAGGAAAGCCTCAACCTCCGTGGGAGTACGATATAGAGTGGACCTGCCCTCATGGATAACTCTCAGCGAGGCAGGATATTGTAGCGAGTATTTTATATCCAGCTCACGGAGCTTTTTCTTGACTGAGTCAAACTGCCGGCGCTTCTCCAGCAGTGAAATCCGGGTAGATGTACACCCTCGAGCCTTGGAATAAGAGGTCCGACCAAGGTACCTTTTAACCGTTTGTTTTCTGTGAATAACTGACACAATCAGAAACCAGAAACAAGTCGGGGTTTTTTTTGGCAAAAAAAATGAAAAAACCAAATTCAGCTCAATTTCTTGTTTTCTGATCCTACTGCAAAAAAAACAAATTTACCACTCCATATTTTGTTTCATTGGTGGGCGGGCTCTCAGGGCTCCCTTGCTTCTGATTGGCTAACGTGCTTTGTCACTTACATTTGGGCTGTACCCTTCAAAATAAGGTTACCTCTTGGCCTTTACGCCAGCAGGATGTCTCTGCAGACCCGGAGGCTGCAGACGCACAGACAGGCAATGAAGTAATGCAACAGCGTTTTATTGTATTGCCTGTTAATATGCAGCTGATAGACCATGAAAATGAAAACTCTATACTAAGTTTTCTTCAGGATGTACCGTGAACAGTGAAGTCTGTTCTGGGTAAAACTATCAACATGACAGCAAGCACGCCAAAAGTAGTTATTAAAAATGACCAGCAGGTGTCGCACTGCATCAAAGTTATCATCAAAAATACAAATATGAATGAATAGGCCTATGTTGACAGCCAGATGGGAAAAAACTGATGTACATCTATAGAAAGGCATTTACTATAGGCTACTGTCAGTTAGAGTTAAGCTGTCACTGGACTTTCCCCTCAGTTGTGGTCACATGGAGACACCGATTACACGCCACTCAGCAACAGTTACTATACTAGATGTTTATCAGATAGTGCTGTCGCAAAATTTAAGGAAAAGATTACTCCGTCGTTAAATTCAATACCAAGTCCCTCAGTAACAGAGGTTTCCTGTAC
>NC_065524.1:3614529-3614699 GCF_006386435.1 Epinephelus moara
TACTCCGTCGTTAAATTCAATACCAAGTCCCTCAGTAACAGAGGTTTCCTGTACCGACTTTGATCATTTTGTCGATAGCGCCGTAGGCTCGCTGCGAACAACACTTGACTCTGTAGCTCCTCTTAAAAAGAAGTTAAAAAAGCAAAGAAAGTTCGCTCCTTGGTATAACT
>NC_065524.1:3616928-3618622 GCF_006386435.1 Epinephelus moara
AGAGGGATCCCTCCTCAGTTGCTCTTCCTGAGGTTTCTACCGTTTTTTTCCCCGTTAAAGGGGTTTTTTTGGGGAGTTTTTCCTTATCCGCTGCGAGGGTCATAAGGACAGAGGGATGTCGTATGCTGTAAAGCCCTGTGAGGCAAATTGTGATTTGTGATATTGGGCTTTATAAATAAAATTGATTGATTGATTGATTGACTTGATAATAATTGTGCAGACAGTTTAGAGATTCACACTACCTGCTATGGTGGAGTAAAAAGAACCATCTAGTTTCAGGTCTACTCTAGCAGACTGACTAGATCAGCGGGGTAGCTATTCCAGACAAACTCTGAGTAGCCTATGTTAACCCTAAATGAAACACTGGGTTTTCAGCTCCAGAAAGAGAGGTAAATGAAGCCCGGTGTCAGTTACTATGGCAACTGAGTCTGTGAACCTAACCTGGTTGGGAGCAGATTTTCTTCAACAAACCCTGAGTTTTTCTCTGTCTCCTCCCTCTCACTGTTTCATTTCCTCATTCATTCAGTCCGTATCTAAGTGCATTAATTAATTAATCCACAATCTAAACCCTGGCTGGATATTAGTTTGTTACTCTGGACTATCTAAAGTTAGGCTACTGATTTTATGCGCATCATCGTATTTTGTCTTCACTTTCAAATATTACACAGAATTCACTCTCAGCTCAGAATAAAAAATCTGTTTTTTTTTATTATTTTTTTTATTTTTTTTATAAATCTGTGCCTCTGTGCACATGGATCAGACAGTTGTCAGTCTGTCAGAGCAGCGCCTGCACTGAAATGTTTATTGCAAATAATGTGTATTCTCAGTTAAAATTGTAAAAATCTGTGTGAAGCTTTAGACATGTAGGATCAATGAATAATGATCTCTATCGATGTGATTGGTCGCACTGATGGAACATAATTCATATAGTCTAATATTGGAGATTATTAATATTTGTGAGTGAGCAGGATCGTGGTGCAGCTGCAGAATGTAGCTTGAAAGTCAGTTTCTTTAATAGTCTGAATGTGTTTTAACAGCATTGGACAGTTTATCAGATTCCAAGAAATGCTGTGTTGCATATAACATGCAGTGTTTTGTACATGCAACATTGTGCTGTACTGTATATAGCATGTATCATAGGTTACATACTATCCCCTATTCATTTGAACATACTTTCCCTTTCCCTTTTATTAAGACATCTTAATCTTACCACAATTTTGTCTGTACCTGCTATTCACCCATACCCTACCTGATGTGTGTCTGTTAAATTAACAATGACAGGTTGGCTCAAAAATTAAGACAACAACAGAGCTCAGTTCAAACGGTTTATAATTTTAACTGAGATTACACATTTGCAATAAACATTTCAGTGCAGGCGCTACTCTGACAGACTGACAGCCTTCTGATCCATGTGCACAGAGGCACAGACTTAGGCTATATATACATATATATATATAAAAAAAAACTAGATGGTTCTTCTTACTCCACCATAGCAGGTAGTGTCAATCTCTAAACTGTCTGCACAATTATTATTATTATCAAGTGTCTCCATGTGACCACAACTGAGGGGAAAGTCCAGTGACAGCTTAACTCTAACTGATAGTAGCCTATAGTAAATGCCTTTCCATAGATGTACATCTGTTTTTTCCCATCTGGCTGTCAACATAGGCCTATTCATTCATATTTGTATTTTT
>NC_065524.1:3619311-3620998 GCF_006386435.1 Epinephelus moara
TTGTCCCTTTGATGCGGGATTTATAGAACATGATATTATGCTGAAATGCTGAATTTTCTTTGTCACTTACACATTTAGCCTGTCGGCAATATTCCGTCACGCCACCTCCCTTGCTTTATTAATTGCTGCAGTATTGCCTTTTTCTTAATTGTGTCCTTATAGTCCTCATACACTTCCGTAAGGAGCGTTTGCTCCGCCGTAGAAAAAGCCTCCACTCACTCCTTTCCTTTGCTTTTTGACATTTTGCAACATTTTTGGCACTCGACTAGTGTGGGCTTTTTATTTTCCCTGGACGCGTGCATGAGCTGAGGCTTAGAGGCCGTTTACACGTACACGGTGATTTTGATAAACGGAGACATCTTCCTTCGTTTGTGCCCTTCTTTTACACGCAAACGGAGATTTCTCCTCTGAAAACGAGTCTTTCTAAAAACTCCGGCCAGAGTGGAGATTTTGGAAAACTCCAGTTGCGCGTTTGCATGTAAACTGAAATAAACGGAGATAAACGGAGTTATAGGCAGTCGACATCACAGTATGCGCCGGAACTTGCGCCTGTGTCAAAAGTGCGACCTATGTTGCTATGGTGACAATGGATACATGGAAGGCTTGAGCTTTTCGTTACACTGCCACCTACAGGTTTGGCATGCTCTTGTGTATATATACACGGGTAAGTGTAAACGAAGATCTTTCTGAAAACGGAGACGGTGAAATGTCTGTTTATGAAAATAGCCGGCAACGTGTAAACGGCCTCTTAATAGGTGAGGCTTGAATTAGCGTCAACTGAAGCCAGCTGATTTCACTTGATGGAATGGGTTGGCACTAGATTGGCAGTTGCCGTTTAGTCAAACTTCAAGATTACACTTTAGTCTGGATATTCTTAGCTACGTTGATGGAACACCCCCCAGACTTCACTGTTCACGGCACAGACATATATACGTAGACGCCGCATCGAGCGCTGAGCCGTACGTCAACGTCGCTGCCATATTGGATGTGGCAAGGCTGCGCTGTAAACTAATACAAGTAAATGGACTTAATTTCATAAAGCGCCTTTCTACAAAGAAATTTACGTTAATGCCTCTCGTTTATTCATTCACACACACACTAATATACTTGGGAAACAGTTAGGCACCAAAAACATTGTATTTGATCTTCTCAGATGGCTAAGATAAGAACTTTATTGATCCCACACAGGAGTAATTCACGTTACATCAGCTATAGAGAACAAGGTAGTGCCGAAAAACAATACTCGATACCCCCTTTCCACCAAAGCAGTTCCAGTGCTGGTTTGGGGCCAGTGCTGGTGCTGGTTCTCAGTTGGTTCAACTTGCGAACCAGCTGAGAACCAATTTGCTTTTCCACGGCTCGAGGTGGTTAGGGTGCCACATCATTACGTCACTGTATACATCAGTTACGTTGAACAACAACAACGATGGCGGACCTCGTACTTGTGCAGGGCCCTGTATCACGAAGCAGGATTAATGTCTTAGCGAGGTAACTTCAGGGTTTACCCTGGGTTTTCGGTCTCACAAAGCCGGTTCAGTTCTTATCGGGGTAGATCACCATGGTAACTTACTCTGAACGGCTATCCTGCTCCGGAGCAGGGTAAGTTCAGGGTTGAATCTGATCCTATAAAAAGCACCACCCACTGGCCAATCAGCTGTTCGGGAAAAAAAGACTCCGCTGACAGAAA
>NC_065524.1:3621961-3622432 GCF_006386435.1 Epinephelus moara
GACCCTGCAGTAAATGTTCTGTTGTAATGTCAATGTTCTGTGAGTTAATGGCATGTTTGGGATTGAATGAGTATAGGTAGGGGGCGGGGTGCGAGTGTGACTGAGATGGGGGCTGTGTGAGTGCGCGTGCTGGTGTGTGTAGGAGCGAGCTGGAGGAGAGAGCAGGAGTGCACAGTAGTTACAGCTAAGTTCTTGTTTGTTGGTTGTTTTGGCGTGGGTACGGCCAACAGTAACCTGTACTATTCAGTAATAAACGGTGATTTTCCGAATAACTGCGTCATCCTTTCCACACGTTGTAACATGAATTACTCCTGTGTGGGATCAAAGTTCTTATCTTAGCCATCTGAGAAGATCAAATACAATGTTTTTGGTGCCTAACTGTTTCCCAAGTATATTAGTGTGTGTGTGAATGAATAAACGAGAGGCATTAACGTAACTTTCTTTGTAGAAAGGCGCTTTATGAAATTAAGT
>NC_065524.1:3622932-3623338 GCF_006386435.1 Epinephelus moara
ATTCTTTTCCTGTGCATTTATGATCTGATTGTTAATTGAGAATTGGGTACTTACTCTGCCCCCTTATGCACATTGTTTACTGTTGTTCACAGTGCCTTTTTGTATGAACAGAGTATATTATGCATATGTTTATCTGTTTTCTGTGCATATACTGCTATTAGACGTGACATACTTTCTTAAGATTGTTTTTTGTTTATTCTTTGCCTGTGAGTTGGTACTACATTTTATGGCAGAAGTGTTAAATGTTTTTCACACACCTGCTCTGATTGCTTCGAGTGTACTTAAACGCCACTTCCGTAACCATAGCTACACACTGAGGAAGACTTTTTGTCGAAACGTCTGTGTACTGGTACTGCCATCCAAGCTGGTTTATTAAACTTACCAAAAGGACATTTGAGAGTGCTGG
>NC_065524.1:3624173-3625181 GCF_006386435.1 Epinephelus moara
AACAGGCCAAGCCTATTTACACATAAACGCACAGATGAAACTATAGCAAACAACAAAGTACATCCAGTCCACAACCACAACCAAAACTCATCTTGCTGCCTTGAATCTAAATCAACATCATATTCATTATCATCACAAGTCAGCACTCATATCAGACTGATGTGCAGAGCTGCGCACACACACACACACACACACACACACACACCCAACAACAAAACAAGCACAGCTGCGCAGTTACTGAAAAGTAACCAGAACGCTGAATTTCTGTCCACTCCCGCCCGCAACCACAATGTGTATGTCCACTCCCTCCCGCTCCCGCAAAACTCTGAGAATTTATGCCCGCACAATAATAGAGATCGATGATTTTGTGTCTTCTCCCGTCCCGCAGGAGAAAACACGTCATTTTATAGGCTATTAATAAAGAGATTCATGGGGTTGTTTGTTTCGTTTCCCTGGTCTGCATGTCTTTTGACGCACTGGTCAGGAATAGCGCTCCTATGTCGTTGTTTTCATTTAGTTTTTAATGAAATAAAGGCTGTTTCATATTCTATTCTCCTCCTCCTCTGTATTTATTTATTTTTCTACCTTTATATAATCACGCAGTGATTGAGGTTAAAGCAAGAAGTTACTGAGGGGGCGGTTAAAAATTACGAGGGGGCAAATCTTTATTATGCAGCATAGGTTCTTAAAAATTACGAGGGGGCAAATCTTTATTATGCAGCATAGGTTCACACAGTGAGTTATAAAGAGTGCGCAGACGTGCGTAATAGTCGCGCGTAATGACAGCTCGTCGCCGGTGAAACACAATAAACTGCACGACAGGTGGAGCAAGCAGCAAATTGGTATGAAAGCTGGTTCAGGGCATATTCGTCCATTTATGAATAAATATGGAGTGGAAACGCTCATGCATGTGCACCAAGTTCCTGTGTTGACATCCTGTCGCTAGGCTACATCTTCTTCTTCTTCTTTTTCTTCTTCTTCTACTGTTTAATGGGGACCCGTGGGACC
>NC_065524.1:3625606-3628702 GCF_006386435.1 Epinephelus moara
CCGTTTATTGAGTTATTGAGTTAATACAGACACCGCTAACAGCTAACAGCTAACTACGTCCCTATGTCGCCCCGGTCAAAATGGTTGCGCAACGATTACGTCACATCCAGAGCCCGGTAACTTTACAGGAACCTTCCTCCTACTCCGCTCTCTCAGTGGAGACACAGCGGTTGAGAGGGCCGAGTGAGAGGACGTTCCTGTAGTAGTTCTTGCCCCCCCAAATAGTACCAGGAACTTCTTCAGTGGAAACGGGCCTATTGTTGTGGTCACTAGTGTCATGTCATCCATGTAAGCCCTAACTGGTGGAAGAAACACCCCGTTCTGCCGTCTCTCCCAACCTACTACCCACTTGGAAGCCTTGATGATTACTTCCATCGCCATAGTAAATGCTAATGGAGAAATTGTACACCATAATACCTGTTTCTAGCCTCTGCCAACCTGTTGTGAAACCTGCCGTACTTAGACACAACCTAATATCCTGAAAATATGCTTGCACTAATTTAACAACTACCTGTGGCACTTTGAAGTAGTCAAATGCACTCCAAATGAAGCTATGTGGTACTGAACCAAACGCATTGCAAGATCTAAAAATATTACATGCAGGTCCCTTTTTTAAATCTTCACTGCCTGAGTCTGGTGCCAGATCATGCTAGTATGCTCTAAACACCCTGCAAAACCTGGTATTCCTGCCTTCTGCATCATAGTATCTATTAAGCTATTCCTTTCCAAGTAGCTAGCGAATCTTTGCGCTACTACACTAAAGAAAATCTTCCCCTCTATATTCAAGAGAGCAATCATCCGAAATTGGCTAAGGTCCACGGACTCCTTCTCCTTAGGAATGAGGACGCCCCCTGCCCTACGCCATGCTCTTGGGATAATTTGTTTCTCCCAAACTATTCTTAGCTGTTTCCACAAAAATGTAAGGATATCAGGTGCACTTTTATAAACCCGGTAGGGGACTCCATTAGGCCCTGAAGAGGCTGGAGGCAGAATGAAGCGCTGGTTCGGGGTGGACGCCGGCTGCGAGTGGAGACTGGCCGGCTGCATGTGGAGGCCTGCGGTGATGAGGACGTTGACGAGGCGGAGACTGAGGCATATCCAGGGACTGAAGCAAGGTGCACGTGGAAAGCTTGGCTGGAGTAGCCGGGGACTGCGCGTGGCAATCCGGATGTACGTATGCAAAGTGTCCCGAAGAAACAGATCATATTACGTGTAGTTTGGGCCCGTATCTTGAATCCGTACACGACACTGAGCTCGAGACTGGAGATAGAAACGAAGGCTGAAGTTGTGCGTTGACAATACTGACTTAAAAGAGGCGCAATTTCCTGAAGTGGAGGACGTGATTCCGTTGCTGCTGAGGAATCGCACAAGGCTGTTACTATCAACAAGAGACTGCATAGTAAAAAGGTGAGCGATTGCCAGAGTGAAGATTCTGCCTAAAATGATGGCTGGTATCAGCTGAAGAGAGAGCAGATTTAAAATTTTGCAGTGGCATTCTGATTGGCTGAGAGATCGTTGCAAAGCGTGATTGGATAACTAGAGGAGTGAACACCCATAGTCAGCTGATTAGAGGGAGTAGTGAGAGTGGGATGGAGAGAAATGTGAAAGAGTGAGCACAAAGGTCTTCCTAATTGAACTTACGCTGAGCTTCATTTGTTTAATGTCTTCTCTTGAGGAGCTTTAGCAAGTCTGACAAAATAACCTGTAAATTTTATCAAATGAGGTTTGAGACTTCACTTTTTTACAGAATGCCTGTTACAGACTGAGTTTATGGAGTTCTTGGATGCTGACCATGGTCCAGTGCTTCATCCACATCATGTGGAAAAGGTAGAAATGGTCAAATTTACCAGGATTATAACATGTGAACGTTCATGTCACAGGACAACTAATAAAAAAATTGTATGATTGCAGAGCTGATCCTGAAAGGGTTAAAAATACTGTACATTGACAATAAAACACTATGTCCATGAAATTAGAGTGAAGTTGCCTCGAGCAATGTTTTCCACTCATAATTATAACTTGGATATTGATATGAAAGGTGCTGTATTTCCAAGCTGGACATTTCCATCCACACAGACACACTGACAGTATGGCAAGCATTTTGGTCTGCAACTTTGGTCCAGACTGCTTCAACAACTACTGAATGGATTACCAACCATACACTTTGATACGAAACACTGATGTTTTCCTCAGGATGAAACCAAAGCATTAGTTTGTCAAGTCCTTTGTTTTGTGGCCATATACCTGCATAAGTAATAGCATTCCCTTCAGCCTCAGCTGTAATTTGCTTACTGAACACGAAGATGTAGACCATGGTACTGTACATATGGTGCATTCCATTTGCCTCAGAAGTCGGAGATCGGAGCACCCGGGTTGATCGAGTTCCAGTACAAGTTGAAAAACCAGGATGGAAAACCAGGATGTTGTTAGCAATACCAGTCCAAGCCAGGTTAGCCATTGTTAGCAGTACCAGTTGATAACAAAGCATTAGGCTGTATTTTGCACAAACACTACAGCAACATCACACACAACAGCAGCAGACAACTGCAAGAAGGTGGCTGACGTGCCGACGTATTACGGTAAGCGAGTTGTGTCATTTCCGGTGTTTCTGTGACAGCGTCTGTGTACTGCTCTGGTGAATTCTACTAGCCTGCTTTCTCACTTCAGTTGCTTTAAAGTTGCTTTAACGTCTACTCCAAGTCTTAACCCACACTGGTTCTGTTTAAGCACTTATAGCTCTCCTCCTTTCTACGACTTTCTCGCTAATCTCTTATCTGTTGTTTGCACGTTACTAGCCTTGGTAGCTACATTAGCTTTACAGTTAGAGATGGCTTCTCCCTCTGCTCTTTCTTGCTCGGTGTGCCAAATGTTCAGTTATGCCTCTGCCTCCTTTAGCGACAGTGGTAATTGTAACAAGTGTAGCTTATTTGCTGCGTTGCAGGCGAGGCTTAGTGAATTAGAAGCGCGGCTCCGCACCATGGAAAACCATTCAGTAGCTGCGGTAGTTAGCCAGCCCCCTGTAGCCGCTGCGGAGCCACATAGCATAGCCTTAGCCTCTGCTAGCTGTCCTCCGGTAACTTCCGTGCAGCCGGGAGG